>NC_042986.1:19095493-19107993 GCF_901001165.1 Salmo trutta | reverse complement strand
GATATGTTCTATAATGTGACAGACTTTGGCGGGGCTCGTATGGAGCCACCGCCGATGTCGGAGGTCGCACAATTTCAATCTGACAAAAGCTTTGGAAAACATATCTTTTCCCCAAGCATCTCTCTTTGCCTAAGTGTCAGAGAGAGGCCATTGAGTCCTGTAGCCTTCAACTCTAGAGAGAGAGCAGCAACAACAGAAGGGTGGCAGAGAAGAGCAGGTGGGGGAGAGAGAGAGAGAGCTGTTGTGCCACCCACTGCTCTAGCAGCATGAGAGGTGAAGACTCAGTCTTCCAATCCCTCTCTCCACAGGGCTCCTCCCAGGCAGGTCACGCCGTGGAACACTTCAGGCATGCATTCTATTCACGATCATTTCACCCTGCATCAGCCATGCACCCAACACACCACCCCACGCACCAGATGAAAAATTAACTGCATGGCGAATGCGATGCACATCTCGTAAAATACCCTTGATTATTTCAGCAAATTACATTTTCTTATTCTCATCACTGTGCTAATGTGAAGGTTAGTTTTAACAAACCAGGCGGGGGATTCTCTCTGCAATCAGAAAAGGTTTAGTTAATACATTTCATTTTCAATGATGGTTCTTATGTTGTTGTTTTTTATATTGGCTCAGAGGATAATTGGATGCACAACCGTCCCAATGTTGACGTTTAGAGCTGGAGCTGAGGGATACATGAAACATTGTATCATCTAAATCGAAAAATCCGGCGGATTACATTTGATGTAATCCAAAAACGTAAAAATATATTTTATGCAATAGTATACACTGTATTTTAATAGGGATTAACAAATACAAATACATTAATGGTTTATAAGATCGACAGGTGAAAGAGAATTCCCTGGTAGACACTTGAAAATATCAATTTCTGTGACTGGTTGAAATGACTGAGCCTCTCTGGTCCTCAGTTTACCCCCCCCCCCCCCCCCCCCCCCCAGTCCAACCACTCTGCCCTGCTGCCTCTCTTACCTTGAGGATGAGAGGGGAGGTGGGTTTGAGCTCCAGGACCCCGGTGGGGCTGAGAGGTTCGAACACGGGGTCAGGGTAGTAGCTGAACGTCTCGTTGACCACCATCAGAGCGTGGACATTGTCCATGTAAAAGCCGATCTCATCCGGCCCACTGCCTGTGTCTGAGAAGCCCCTCTCGGAGTCGGTTACCGACGGGGCCAGGCACACCATCACTGAGTTATTAAACACGGTGCAGTTCTGAGCGGGACGGGGGAAGGAAAATAGTAAATAAAAGAGGTTAGAAAAGTGTGAGATGACAAATTGTATGTTCCCTTACAACAGGGGGTCCCACCCCTTTTCTCTCGGGCTCCCCTTGCTTTATTTGGGAACACATTTTGCCATGTCTTATGTGTGTCTGTGAGACATCTGAGTGACGCAAACATTTCAACAAAATCTATGGGTTAAAAAACTTGTTAAAAAACGTTAGCTGACATGGGCTAGTTGATCTGGACATTTCTGACCAGTTATAAATATCTCTCTAAGGTCTGAAGTGACTGACATGACAAGAGAAACTGATGATGCACTACCCAATTTATAAATTCACCTTGTGCATTCTACTATTATAACTTTTCAAGAGTAAATTGAGACCCAGACTGAGTTCCTTAAAACATTTTTTTATAATAATAATACCCTAATCTGAATTTAAATGACTTTAAGCAGGTATAACTTTTTTTGAAATGATAATGAATTTACAGATTTTAATAATTGAATCTCTTGAAATGTTTTCTTTAATCCCAGTATTTTCATTATAGAGATATTAGCAGTGCTATTTTGGTGGATTTTGTGGTCTCAAACCAGTGAATTTATTAACGTTCTTCATCAGAAATATGGGCCAAATGTAATTATTGACAATGAAAGAGGTGGGAATGTCATTCCCTTGTAATATAATTGCTACATTTACTATCAATATAGCAATACAAATTGTTTTCCAGATTGTATATTGGCGATTCTTTCTCACAATGTGAATATTGGGTCGCGACTGAGACAACCTGGTCAGATTTGGGTCCCGAGGCAAAACCAGTTCAGAACCACAGCCCTAGAGGAGCCATGTTACTTAGAAACCCATTCAAATATTGGTTTATATGCATCTCATTACAGTTTCTCTAACTCCCAGCTAAACATTCTAAGAAAATATTACTGCTTTGCTGTGTTGGCTTTTATGTCTCCAGGTATTGCTAGTAGATTCAGAACTGTAACAATCACTTCACCTACGCTGTATGCTTCTCTACATGGACCACTTAACATGTTCACCAACACTGAACACAAGGACCTCAGCAGCATCGTGTCTAGAGCAGAAGCTAGTGTGAACGGAGCACAAGGGACGGGCCATTAGAACAAGGTCATTAAGCAGAAGTTGATTCTCTTCCAGTAGAACTGAAGGAAAGGTTAATGGAGCCCCATGGTGCAAGGTGAGGGGGTGAGGGGCGACTTGCCAACACCGCTTTGTCATCCTGGGACATTTTAAAGGTTAAACGGCCTGGGGGAGTGTTGGATGTTTTGTTTCAAGGAGCAGGGTAGAAACAGGAGACAGAATTGGCAGAACAACCGGCAGACAGTCTGATGGCCACCCATGGAAGACACACCAGGCGACGAGATGTGTGTGAGTGAGGTGTTTGTGAAGGGGTCTGGGCTAGGTCCATACTCACATGGAAGGATTCGGCGGAGCCGTACTTGGCTCTGATCTTAGGCTCTCTGATGGTGGCCAGGTTAGTTCCACTGACGGTCAACAGGGTTCCACCACTGACAAAAGAAAAAAATGTCTTTGTTAACAAATATGTTTTATTTTTTTATTTTTTTAAATATGAGGCTGCAAAGAAAAGAATTAGACAATCAACATACAGTAGATTGAAGTATATTCATTTGCCAGCTGTGGGTAAGTCGTGAATAAAACCCCCGGAATATAAAATGTGTTGTAGGTGTACTTTAGGTCCTAGGAGACAGTCACAAATGGAGTTTACAGTCCCAGTGTCTGGAAACCAGTGCATAACAACACCCACTATGTCTGGCAAGTATAGCGTGTATCCATCCCTCCTGCCTTCCTTTATCTAGCCTGGTGAATGCTGTGTTCTCTGCAGTCGACTTTCTTCCTCCTGCATGCATGGACAGGCAGCTCCTGGCTGAGGCCGGGTATGAGGCTGGGGCTGATGCTGCCTCTTTAAAGCAGGCTTTCTCCACAGATTGTTATTTGTGTAGAGCCTATACCTCCAGCCCGGCTCTTTATGTGAAAAAGCCCTCTTACCTCAGGTACACGCTTCAGGGAATAACCAACAGAATATACTCTCTCTCTTCACTCACCAGTGCAGGCCCTGCCCCAGCTCCAGCTCCATCCACTATCTCCAGTGCATTCGGAAAGTATTCAGACCTCTTGACTTTTTCCACATTTTGTTACATACAGCCTTATTCTAAAATGTATTAAATAAAACAAATTCCTCATCAATCTACACACAATACCCCACAATGACAAAGCGAAAACAGGTTTTTAGAATTGTTTGCAAATTTATTACAACTTCAGACCCTTTGCTATGAGACTCAAAATTGAGCTCAGGTGCATCCTGTTTCCATTGATCATCCTTGAGATGTTTCTACAACTTGATTGGAGTCCACCTGTGGTAATTAATTGGACATGATTTGGAAAGGCACACACCTGTCTATATAAGGTCCCATAGTTGACAGTGCATGTCAGAACAAAAACCAAACCATGAGGTCGAAGGAATTGTCTGTAGAGCTCCGAAACAGGATTGTGTCGAGGCACAGACCTGGGGAAGGGTATCAAAAAATTTCTCCAGCATTGAATGTCCCCAAGAACACAGTGGCCTTCATCATTCTTAAATGGAAGAAGTTAGGAACCACCAAGACTCTTCCTAGAGCTGGCCACCCAGCCAAACTGAGCAATCGGCGGAGAAGGGCCTTGGTCAAGAACCTGACAAAATGAGGAAAAAGTCAAGGGGTTTGAATACTTTCTGAATGAACTGTATGTTCTAAGTGTGCTATTTCTATGCTTCCCATTCTTAAGTTTTGTTTTTGTATCTTTTACTTTTGGTTTTGTACACCATCTTCAAACAGCTGAAAACACAATATTTTTGGTTATTGAAAATATATTTCACAGCGGTTTAGATGGTACACGGATTCTCCGCACTATGCTTGTTTTGTCACATAAACTGAAATTAGGCAAACTATTAGAATTTTAGCAACCAGGAAATGGCAGAGCGATTTTGCATATTGCACCTTTCAAATAAACAAAAATGTACTACAGTAACTGTTGGCATTTAATTTTCCCACAAAACCACAATATGTACCAAACCGTGAGTTTGGTGAACTGTTACACCCCTACTGGTTTGGTGCTGGAGATAATGAATATGAGGTTGAAAATGGGCAAAATTCCCCTTTAAGCAGCAACATGGCTCCACTGGGCTTTGACAAAGTAGCTTATACCGCTTTCACAAAGGATTTAAGGTATTTTGCCTGTAAAAATAATAGGGCAATGTTTATATTACCCCCTTATAAACAGGCCCATTTTGAACACATTCTTGCCTGCATGCAGGTTTATACCCCCCGTGCACATGCCGGCATGCCGGTGACGAGTGGGAGTGGTGAGCAGATGAGGGTGGGCATCTATTTTAATAAACCCATTGAATATACACCATCAAAAACACATCTATTATTCATTTGTTTAGAAAGGTCCTAAGAAACATTAGAAGACTAATAACATGTATTTTCAAAACAATAGAATGGCATATTTTGAGGTTATTTATGTTACGTCCAAATGAATGAAATCAATAGTTCATTATTTAGTTCATTTAACAGACAATACACACCTGCCCTGATCACAGTCAACACACACATATTTTGCAGTAACAATATAATGGAATATAACAGTATAAAATACAAGTAATATTTTTTCCTACACAGCTTGTGTCACGGGAACACGTGGAATGGCTGTCATATAAAAAAGTTATTTTTGAAACAGAACCCAAGCCCATGCATTTTTCTAACCACATTTCATCTCTTTCCTCCACTTTGTTAGGGAGCAGGGCGTAGGGTCTTACATTGAGAATATCTACATCATGATACCAATAGAAAAGAATAACAATCCTATTTTCAAAAGCATGTCAGTCTCATGTTCATATTTCACAACCTCTGCAGGCTTTTGGTGTTGCCTTTACACGACTGATGCATTATTACATTATTGATAAATGTTTCTGATCATTGATAGATGAGCTGTACCACGTCCTCTTATTTTCTCAGCCAAAAATAGGGCTGTGGGGGTCATGACATTTTGTCAGCTGGTTATTGTCATTCAAAAGCTTCTCAATGTAATTGACCGCTAATTAACATAAACACGTTTAGAATATCCAGGTCTCCATAAACATGTTTAGAATATCCAGGTCTCCATAAACATGTTTAGAATATCCAGGTCTCCATAAACATGTTTAGAATATCCAGGTCTCCATAAACATGTTTAGAATATCCAGGTCTCCATAAACATGTTTAGAATATCCAGGCCTCCATAAACATGTTTAGAAAATCCAGGCCTCCATAAACATGTTTAGAATATCCAGGTCTCCATAAACATGTTTAGAATATCCAGGTCTCCATAAACATGTTTAGAATATCCAGGTCTCCATAAACACGTTTAGAATATCCAGGTCTCCATAAACATGTTTAGAATATCCAGGTCTCCATAAACATGTTTAGAATATCCAGGTCTCCATAAACATGTTTAGAATATCCAGGTCTCCATAAACATGTTTAGAATATCCAGGTCTCCATAAACATGTTTAGAATATCCAGGTCTCCATAAACATGTTTAGAATATCCAGGTCTCCATAAACATGTTTAGAATATCCAGGCCTCCATAAACATGTTTAGAAAATCCAGGCCTCCATAAACATGTTTAGAATATCCAGGTCTCCATAAACATGTTTAGAATATCCAGGTCTCCATAAACATGTTTAGAATATCCAGGTCTCCATAAACATGTTTAGAATATCCAGGTCTCCATAAACATGTTTAGAATATCCAGGTCTCCATAAACACGTTTAGAATATCCAGGTCTCCATAAACACGTTTAGAATATCCAGGTCTCCATAAACACGTTTAGAATATCCAGGTCTCCATAAACACGTTTAGAATATCCAGGTCTCCATAAACACGTTTAGAATATCCAGGTCTCCACAAACATGTTTAGAATATCCAGGTCTCCATAAACACGTTTAGAATATCCAGGTCTCCACAAACATGTTTAGAATATCCAGGTCTCCATAAACATGTTTAGAATATCCAGGTCTCCACAAACATGTTTAGAATATCCAGGTCTCCATAAACATGTTTAGAATATCCAGGTCTCCATAAACATGTTTAGAATATCCAGGTCTCCATAAACATGTTTAGAATATCCAGGTCTCCATAAACATGTTTAGAATATCCAGGTCTCCATAAACATGTTTAGAATATCCAGGTCTCCATAAACATGTTTAGAATATCCAGGTCTCCATAAACATGTTTAGAATATCAAGGTCTCCATAAACACGTTTAGAATATCCAGGTCTCCATAAACATGTTTAGAATATCAAGGTCTCCATAAACACGTTTAGAATATCCAGGTCTCCATAAACATGTTTACAATATCCAGGTCTCCACAAACATGTTTAGAATATCCAGGTCTCCATAAACATGTTTAGAATATCCAGGTCTCCATAAACATGTTTAGAATATTCAGGTCTCCATAAACATGTTTAGAATATCCAGGTCTCCATAAACACGTTTAGAATATCCAGGTCTCCATAAACATGTTTAGAATATCCAGGTCTCCATAAACATGTTTAGAATATCCAGGTCTCCATAAACACGTTTAGAATATCCAGGTCTCCATAAACATGGTTAGAATATCCAGGTCTCCATAAACATGTTTAGAATATCCAGGTCTCCATAAACTTGTTTAGAATATCCAGGTCTCCATAAACATGTTTAGAATATCCAGGTCTCCACAAACATGTTTAGAATATCCAGGTCTCCACAAACATGTTTAGAATATCCAGGTCTCCATAAACATGTTTAGAATATCCAGGTCTCCATAAACATGTTTAGAATATCCAGGTCTCCATAAACATGTTTAGAATATCCAGGTCTCCACACATACAAGCCGCTGATGTGTCTTTGGAACATCAACATTTAAAAAAAGTATAATAAACCAATTTAATATACAACATCACAATAAATCTATGATTTGATTTAGCAGGTCTAAAGAAACATTCTGATATGAAGAAAATGTATTTCAGAAGAACAGAATGAGTTGTCCTACTGTATGTTATGTGGCTATGCTCCATGCCATAGGCTGTAGGCTTGTTCCTTTAGCAGACAAGATGGGCTATCAGTCCCAAACCATTCTTTAATATTAGCTTATTTGATTTTATAGTAAGAAGAATATAATTGACAATATTTTTCCCATGGAGCTAGTCTGCAGATTCATTTATTTTTGCTCGACCAACAGACAGTGATATCAGTCCGCTAATACAGGACTAGTAAAGGCCCAGTGCACTAATTTGTAAAAAAAACTATAACAATAATACAAATATATATATATATATATATATATATATATATATATATATATATATACTGCTCAAAAAAATAAAGGGAACACTTAAACAACACAATGTAACTCCAAGTCAATCACACTTCTGTGAAATCAAACTGTCCACTTAGGAAGCAACACTGATTGACAATAAATTTCACAAGCTGTTGTGCAAATGGAATAGACAACAGATGGAAATTATAGGCAATTAGCAAGACACCCCCAATAAAGGAGTGGTTCTGCAGGTGGTAACCACAGACCACTTCTCAGTTCCTATGCTTCCTGGCTGATGTTTTGGTCACTTTTGAATGCTGGCGGTGCTTTCACTCTAGTGGTAGCATGAGACGGAGTCTACAACCCACACAAGTGGCTCAGGTAGTGCAGCTCATCCAGGATGGCACATCACTGCGAGCTGTGGAAAGAAGGTTTGCTGTGTCTGTCAGCGTAGTGTCCAGAGCATGGAGGCGCTACCAGGAGACAGGCCAGTACATCAGGAGACGTGGAGGAGGCCATAGGAGGGCAATAACCCAGCAGCAGGACTGCTACCTCCGCCTTTGTGCAAGGAGGAGCACTGCCAGAGCCCTGCAAAATGACCTCCAGCAGGCCACAAATGTGCATGTGTCTGCTCAAACGGTCAGAAACAGACTCCATGAGGGTGGTATGAGGGCCCGACGTCCACAGGTGGGGGTTGTGCTTACAGCCCAACACCGTGGAGGACGTTTGGCATTTGCCAGAGAACACCAAGATTGGCAAATTCGCCACTGGTGAACTGTGCTCTTCACAGATGAAAGCAGGTTCACACTGAGCACATGTGACAGACGTGACAGTCTGGAGACGTTGTGGAGAACGTTCTGCTGCCTGCAACATCCTCCAGCATGACCGGTTTGGCGGTGGGTCAGTCATGGTGTGGGGTGGCATTTCTTTGGGGGGCCGCACAGCCCTCCATGTGCTCGCCAGAGGTAGCCTGACTGCCATTAGGTACCGAGATGAGATCCTCAGACCCCTTGTGAGACCATATGCTGCTGCGGTTGGCCCTGGGTTCCTCCTAATGCAAGACAATGCTAGACCTCATGTGGCTGGAGTGTGTCAGCAGTTCCTGCAAGAGGAAGGCATTGATGCTATGGACTGGCCCACCCGTTCCCCAGACCTGAATCCAATTGAGCACATCTGGGACATCATGTCTCGCTCCATCCACCAACGCCACGTTGCACCACAGACTGTCCAGGAGTTGGCGGATGCTTTAGTCCAGGTCTGGGAGGAGATCCCTAAGGAGACCATCCGTCACCTCATCAGGAGCATGCCCAGGCGTTGTTGGGAGGTCATACAGGCACGTGGAGGCCACACACACTACTGAGCCTCATTTTGACTTGTTTTAAGGACATTACATCAAAGTTGTATCAGCCTGTAGTGTGGTTTTCCACTTTAATTTTGAGTGTGACTCCAAATATATATATATATACATACATACATACATACATACATACATACATACATACATACATACATACATACAGTACCACTCAAAAGTGGACACACACACTTACATAAACACACTTTTTCTTTATTTTTAATATTTTCTACATTGTAGAATAATAGTGAAGAAATCAAAACGATGAAATAACACATGTAATCACGTAGTAACCAAAAAAGTGTTAAATAAATGAAGTAGCCACCCTTTGCCTTGATGACAGCTTTGCACCCTCTTGGCACTCACTCAACTAGCTTCATGAGGTAGTCACCTGGAATGCATTTCAATTAATTGCAATGCCTTGTTAAAAGTCAATTTGTGGAATTTCTTTCCTTCTCCTTCTCCTTCTCCTTCTTAATGCGTTTAAGGTAGGGGTGGTGTACAGAAGATAGCCTAATTTGGTAAAAGACCAAGTCTATATTATGGCAAGAATAGCTCAAATAAGCAAAGAAAAATGACAGTCCATCATTACTTTAAAACATGTAGGTCAGTCAATCTGGAAAATGTCAATAACTTCGAATTGCTGCAAAGAAACCACTACTAAAGGACACCAATAAGAAGAAGAGACTTGCTTGGGCCAAGAAAACACAAGCAATAGACATTAGACCGGTGGAAATCTGGATGAGTGAAGTAAAAGTGAAGAGTGAAGTAAAAGCAGCCAACAAGTGCTCAGCATATGTGGGAACTCCTTCAAGACTGTTGGAAAAGCATTCCAGGTGAAGCTGGTTGAGAGAATCCCAAGAGTGTGCAAAGCTGTCGTCAAGGCAAAGGGTGGCTACTTTGAAGAATTTCAAATATAAAACATATTTTGATTTGTTTAACACTTTTTTGGTTACCACATTATTCCATATGTGTTATTTCATAGTTTTGATGTCTTCACTGTTATTCTACAATGTAGAAAATAGTAAAACATTATAGGTGTAGGTGTGTCCAAACTTTTGACTGGTACTGTATATATATATATCACCAGATGATATTTCGCCCAAACTCCGTATGCCATGGCTCTCCAACCCTATTCCTAAGCCGTAGGCAGAACTTTATTGAAATTATTACTAGGTCGTTAGGCGGAAATAAAAGTTGGTGGAAAAACATCTTAGTATGAAAAGGATTACGGCTTTTTCCTCTCCTTCATTATCTCTTAATTACTCCTTCGCTTCTCTTCTACTTGTTCCTCGTATTCTCTCCCTTTTCTGTATATGATAAAGCAATTTAGCAGCCACTTATTCAATCAATAAGCTATTTAAAAGTATTTTTCTACACCAGAAAACCAAGAAAGTTGCAAATACGATAATAAGCAAATCTAATTTACCAATCTCAGTATACAACTCCCTATTCAAAACATTGTAATGCAGTGAATATGCAATGCCGTTAACATAGACATGAAAGTAGAAGTTAATGCACAGATGAACAAATATGTTGTTCACACATCTCCAAGCCCCTGGTGTATTCTATGCTGGAGTGTGTGAATAAGGCATTTCGGCCTACAGTATAGCGAACACATCGATGAGCTGAGGGAATTTTGGCTATGAGAGATCCAGGAATCTCAGTCATTTTGTCGCTTGTTTTTCATTTGTTTATGCATGTGTTCCCGTCTGTTTCTCTGTGCCAGACAGAGCCCAGATCTGTGGCGAATCACTGGAGACTCTTGGGGAACAGTCAGTCAGTTAGCCCATCCACCCATCCAGGCTCTGTATCTAGGCAGGCCAGCCCTGGGTGGGCTCAGTGGAGCAGAGCAGAACCCCCCCACCGCCACCCCTCGACCCCCCCCACACAAAAACAAACTTCAACACACATATAGATCCTAACAAATACACACAGAATTTTAAACACATAGCACAGAGGCATGGGGGCCCTGGGGCAGCGGTTGGGCCACAGCTGCTCCTTAGCCAGTCCCACAGAGCAATGACTATACCCCATTTCAATCCAACAGCCTATTAGATCAACCTATTGTAGATGAAGCAGAAAGTGGTGTCAACAGAGACACAGGGAGAGAGAGAGACACACAGAGACACAGAGAGAGAGAGACACACACACAGAGACAGAGAGAGAGAGGGGGGGGGGGGGGCGAGGGCTATCGCATCTTGTAACAGTGCTGTGTCTCAAAGGGTTAACCAGGAAGCAGAGCATTCTGGGTCAAAGTGGACTTTCCACAAGGTTCTGTGTTTTCCTCTCTAGCTCTTTAAAGAGGTGCCACTGTAGCTCGAGCACTGCACAGCTGACCAGCACCAGAGAACCAGGTGATATCAATGTAAATACCCAGATCCTCTCCCTACCTAGCGATGCTCCAGTCGGGTTCAATCCTCAGGACGGTGGGGTCGTCGGTGTAGTTATATTTGACCTCTGGGTTCCTCAGCTCAGCAGAGTCTATGTCCACCATGACTGGTGTGCTGCCTGGGATCAGCCCCGCTGGGGTCACACACACTATCTCCCGGGCATTCCTCCTGCAGAGAGAGGGGGAGAAACATGGTTCCATCATGACAACGGTTACAAAGAGATACCATTCATGAGTTTCATCAGTATGACAGAAACCAAATGGTCTAGGTTTCAGCACCTGTCTCTAAAGAAATGGTCATACCTTATGTCAATGTGTACATGAACGAGCGCTTCATTGCTAAAAGCCGTGTCTACCAACGCTTGGTGTGTCTAGTGACTTATTTCACAGTAACTACCATATCTAATCTGTAGCGCTGTTGAATGATGCTTGAATTTCTGGGAAAGTGCCGCAGTCTTTCTAGGAAGAGAGGAGAGGAGTGATTCTGGTGTGATTCCCAGGTCCTGATTGGAGACGTGCCTGCAATGTCTCCTCTGATTCCCCTCGCCCCGTTTCCATGGGAACCCGCTTCACAACGCACGCTCCACAAACCCTCCCAAGATTGTATATATTTTGACAAGGTGTTTGTGACAAACAACAAAACGAAAATGAGACAGACACAAAGAGGACGAGAGAGAGGAGGAGACAGACACAAAGAGGACGAGAGACAGAAGAAGACAAACACAAAGAGGACGAGAGAGAGGAGACAGACACAAAGAGGATGAGGGAAGGAGACAGACACAAAGAGGACGAGAGAGAGAAGGTAGCACTGCAGAAAAGATAATCTGCTGGATTACCTTTGAAAGGAAATAAATAGAAATAGATGGGTTTGTATCCATAACAGTGGAAACAGCTTGGCTGAGGACAGAGACCTACTCCAGCACTGTGACATGGATGAACATCAGCAAGATTACATGCACAGACACAGTATGACATAGAAAAACAACACAGACAACACGGGAACAAGCACACCACACACACACACTGCATGTCAAACACTTCCAGTCAATGGAGGGAGGGTGAATCAGCGGGAGATGGAGGTATTTCATTGATAGAGTCCTGGCTCTGGTCCAGGTAGAAGTGTCTGCATTAGTCAGAGAATGGCAGAGCTTTCTCTCCTT
>NC_042986.1:18976251-18983044 GCF_901001165.1 Salmo trutta | reverse complement strand
AGAGAGAGAGAGAGGGAGAGAGGGAGAGAGAGAGAGAGGGAGAGAGAGGGGGAGAGAGAGCGAGAGAGGGAGAGAGAGAAAATAGTGGAAGAAGAAGGGAAAGGTTGTAATTTTGTGGTCTGTGGTGGAATGTTCTCCTCTCTGACATAGAAGGGACTGCCAACAAATCTGAGCACACACACACACACACACACACGCACACACACACACACACGCACACGCACGCACACACACAAACACACACAAATACATACAAAAGAAACCGCCCTTAAACATTCCCAAGGAACATTCCACATTAACCATAACATATTATCTCATTTAACATCCTGTCATATACCTCCAGAAGTATTGGGCATCCTACAGCAGGCTTTACCATCAAAGCAGTGGAACAGTAAGGACAGCTAGAGGAACCAATGGTGTAACCTGATAAACCACTAACGATGTATGGTATTCATTTACAAGTCTTAAAGAGACATTATATTAGCTCTATTACAGCCTACTGGGGCTTGACTCTGTGAAATCATCCACCATTGGCTTTACTGTATACAGTATCTATCTACAGTGTGTGTGTGTGTGTGTGTGTGTGTGTGTGTGTGTGTGTGTGTGTGTGTGTGTGTGTGTGTGTGTGATCTCTGACAGCTCTCCCACGGGTAGTTGCAGCCCGTAACTCATGTGGCAATTAATTTACAAAGTACAAACGATACGGTTCGACAGAGGCCTAATCAATCCATCAATCTCATCAATCTAATCGCTGCTGTTACACGATCCTGGTCCGGACAGTCCGTAACTGAAACCGCCAGAACCCTCCTCTTCCAGCACAAGCACTCCTTCTCTTCGATAACATATCCTCCCCTTCTCTTTCTATCTATCTCCTTACTTCTTCATGTTCTCCCCATCTCTCCCTCGCTCCCTCACTCATCTCTCCCTTGCTCCCTGGCTCCCACAGGCTTCATAGACCTAATTACCAAGGGTCCTCTGGACAAGAGGTATTAATTATCATGTTTCTAGTCTTGGCCACTTGCCATTCCAGGGCTGTGACCTCAGAGGGTTACCCTGTCTTCCTTTCACTGCAGTGTCACAAAGACCTACACCCAAACCTAGCCGGGATTGTGTGTGAATGTGGGGGAGTGTGTATGTGGATGTGTGTGTGTGGACGGAGGGGTGGGAGTGTGTATGTGGATGTGTGTGTGTGGACGGAGGGGTGGGAGTGTGTATGTGGATGTGTGTGTGTGTGGACGGAGGGGTGGGAGTGTGTATGTGGATGTGTGTGTGTGGACGGAGGGGTGGGAGTGTGTATGTGAATGTGTGTGTGTGGACGGAGGGGTGGGAGTGTGTATGTGTGGACGGAGGGGTGGGAGTGTGTATGTGGATGTGTGTGTGTGTGACGGAGGGGTGGGAGTGTGTATGTGGATGTGTGTGTGTGGACGGAGGGGTGGGAGTGTGTATGTGAATGTGTGTGTGTGGACGGAGGGGTGGGAGTGTGTATGTGTGGACGGAGGGGTGGGAGTGTGTATGTGGATGTGTGTGTGTGTGGACGAGGGGTGGGAGTGTGTATGTGGATGTGTGTGTGTGTGGACGGAGGGGTGGGAGTGTGTATGTGGATGTGTGTGTGTGGACGGAGGGGTGGGAGTGTGTATGTGTGGACGGAGGGGTGGGAGTGTGTATGTGGATGTGTGTGTGTGGACGGAGGGGTGGGAGTGTGTATGTGGATGTGTGTGTGTGGACGGAGGGGTGGGAGTGTGTATGTGGATGTGTGTGTGTGTGGACGGAGGGGTGGGAGTGTGTATGTGGATGTGTGTGTGTGGACGGAGGGGTGGGAGTGTGTATGTGGATGTGTGTGTGTGTGGACGGAGGGGTGGGAGTGTGTATGTGGATGTGTGTGTGTGGACGGAGGGGTGGGAGTGTGTATGTGGATGTGTGTGTGTGGACGGAGGGGTGGGAGTGTGTATGTGTGGACGGAGGGGTGGGAGTGTGTATGTGGATGTGTGTGTGTGTGGACGGAGGGGTGGGAGTGTGTATGTGGATGTGTGTGTGTGGACGGAGGGGTGGGAGTGTGTATGTGAATGTGTGTGTGTGGACGGAGGGGTGGGAGTGTGTATGTGTGGACGGAGGGGTGGGAGTGTGTATGTGGATGTGTGTGTGTGTGGACGGAGGGGTGGGAGTGTGTATGTGGATGTGTGTGTGTGGACGGAGGGGTGGGAGTGTGTATGTGAATGTGTGTGTGTGGACGGAGGGGTGGGAGTGTGTATGTGTGGACGGAGGGGTGGGAGTGTGTATGTGGATGTGTGTGTGTGTGGACGGAGGGGTGGGAGTGTGTATGTGGATGTGTGTGTGTGGACGGAGGGGTGGGAGTGTGTATGTGAATGTGTGTGTGTGGACGGAGGGGTGGGAGTGTGTATGTGTGGACGGAGGGGGTGGGAGTGTGTATGTGGATGTGTGTGTGTGTGGACGAGGGGTGGGAGTGTGTATGTGGATGTGTGTGTGTGTGGACGGAGGGGTGGGAGTGTGTATGTGGATGTGTGTGTGTGGACGGAGGGGTGGGAGTGTGTATGTGTGGACGGAGGGGTGGGAGTGTGTATGTGGATGTGTGTGTGTGGACGGAGGGGTGGGAGTGTGTATGTGGATGTGTGTGTGTGGACGGAGCGGTGGGAGTGTGTATGTGGATGTGTGTGTGTGTGGACGGAGGGGTGGGAGTGTGTATGTGGATGTGTGTGTGTGGACGGAGGGGTGGGAGTGTGTATGTGGATGTGTGTGTGTGGACGGAGGGGTGGGAGTGTGTATGTGGATGTGTGTGTGTGGACGGAGGGGTGGGAGTGTGTATGTGGATGTGTGTGTGTGGACGGAGGGGTGGGAGTGTGTATGTGGATGTGTGTGTGTGGACGGAGGGGTGGGAGTGTGTGGGCTAAGTGTAATATTTGAGGGCTGTGTCAGACAGCTGACAGGCAGTCAGGCGTTCCCGTGGTGACGGTGCCATACGCAGGTTGTAAATGAATACGAATGGCTGTATATGACTGTAAATGAGACGGTGCCTGTCGACCCCGTCTCCCTACCCGGTCTGCCTGCGGCTAGACTAGAACCTACTCTACATACATCTTGGAGAAACGGACGTTCGGGACTGAGTGTGAACAGAGTGTAAAGGAGAGGAGAGAGTCCTTAATTTGTCATCTCTCTGCCCCTGCTCTTCCATGCCTTGGCCTGAAGTGGGAGTGGAAGAGACAATTTTTCACTTGCTGTTTCGAGGATTCAATGAATTGTCCCTGAAAATCTGTATGGGGTTGCCTTAATCTTTCTCAGATGTGGGAAAAGGGACAAGAAGGTATGAATGATTAGCAAAGCATAAGATTGTCCAACCTACTACACAGTCATAAACTGACCATACCAAACATTAGGAACACCCCACGCCCCCTTTTCAGCCTTAATTCGTTGGGAAAGGTGTCGAAAGCGTTCCACAGGGATGCTGGCCCATGTTGACTCCAATGCTTCCCACAGTTGTGTCAAGTTGGCTGGATGTCCTTTGGGTGGTGGACCATTCTGGATACACACGGTGAACTGTTGAGCGTGAAAAACCCAGCAGCGTTGCAGTTCTTGCCTCAAACCGGTGTGCCTGGCACCTACTGTACTACCATACCCCGTTCAAAAACACTTCAATCTTTTGTCTTGCCCATTCACCCTCTGAATGGCACACATACACAATCCATGTCTCAATTGTCCCAAGGCTTAAAAATCAGGATTTAACAAGTGCCATCAGTAAGGGATCATAGCTTTCACCTGGATTCACTTGGGAAGTCTATGTCATGGTAAGAGTTGTTCATGTTGAGTATAGTCAGTGTGTGGTTCTGATGAGGATGAGTTCATGTAAAGGCACACATCTCAAGGCCCCTATAGACACAGAGCACTAAGCCTGGCCATATATTCTAACAGGCTATAGGATAACAGCACAGGGGGATGCTGATAGTGGAGGGCCAGGCAGAGAGAGGGGCCCAAAATCCCCTGGGTGGGTGGGCTAGCTATCTACTGATGGATTGATTATGTCATCAGCACAGCCCAGACTCAGGGGTCAGAGGTCAGAGGGTCATTGTCAATCTGTCAGTGTTCTGGAGGAAAGGAACAGAACAGGGCTGGTTACCGTGGGTTACTTTGGGTAACATGAGACACTCAGTACTAACTCTCTCTCCCCCCTTCCACAATAATATAAACACTAGATATCAGGGGTCGACTCAGAGTGCACTGCAATCCACCACTGTCATCACAATGAGGAAAGGAGTAGAGAGGTGAGAGAGGTGAAGACAGGACCAACATGGGGATTTTAATGGATGCTAGTTTTCTCATCTGTGGCTTATTCTGAGGAACTGCTTCTCTGTTAGAGGGGTGAGAGGGGTGAGAGGACTGAGGGGGTTGAGGTGGGAGGGTGTTGGTATAGTACAGTAGAGCAGCAGTGAGAGATGAAAGCATTAGGGGGTAAACTGGGGATCACACACAGGGGAAGTGGCACCTCTTTGGTACACAGAGCAAACACACAACCCTGTTCGTAAACACAGCCTGCCTGGGTACACCACTGACAGCAGGCAGGGAGAGGCAAACACACACACAGACAAACCCTCATCCTGCCGGGCAACATAATGGTACCCAGGCATCCAGACAGCAGCCCAGCCTTTCCCTGTCACCTCACCTACTCTGGCCAGGATGGATATCCCCTGTTAGCCTGGCAGATGCCAACCCACTGCTGCCAACAGACACCACAGCAGCAGGCAGCAGGCTACCCTGGGCACTGGACAGGGCAGGGTGGATGAGTGTGTGAGGGCATACAGAAGGGGGGCATGGAGGGAGAGGAGAGGGCAAGGCAGGCTGGGGCTAGGCTCCAGATGGACCTTAATAGTTGTCTCTTTTGACGTCAACCTCATTCCATCCTAGACACACACACACACACACACACACACACACACACACACACACACACACACACACACACACACACACACACACACACACACACACACACACACACACACACACACACCAACCTCATGACCGCTAATCTCACGGAGCTGGGCAGTGATATACACAACATACAGCTAACCATTATCCTCCTCCACCTCGCCATTTCATTCCTTAAGCCACCTCTCTTCAGAAAACAAACCTACCTCATTTCTACCCCGAGCCCATTTCAGCAGATTAACTCAGCATACATAAATATTGAACTTCTCTCCCCACTCTCCTCCTACCCGCTGGCTGCCTGGGTCTACGTGGGCGTGCCACATGTGGGCCTCCACCATGCCAATGTATTACACCCTCTGTTCTCTGGGAGCTGGTCACAAGACAAGAGAGGGGGGGGGGGGGGGGTTGTTGTCCAAATCTGGCCTTGGCCCCAAGCCACATCCACACACTGGCTTTGAGAGGTCTTGGGCAGCTAAAGGAGGTTGGAAAAGAGTTAGGAGGAGAAAGGGACACTACCGCCCAAACCCTCACTCCTCTTTGTGTCCCTAGGGTCATGTGACCGGCCTGGTATTTCCTCTGTGTTTCCTCTGAGCTGCCAAACATTGGAAACCAGCAGCTTTACAGCCCTACACAGTCACAGCAGAGCTGTCCATTGAACTTTTAGTTATTTGTAAGGCCTGAATCAATGTGTTTAGTAAACTGAATAATCAACATGTGACTCATTTGATCCCCCCCAATCTGGTTGAAACCCAGCACAGAACTGGTCTCTCTGTGTGTGTGTGTGTGTGTGTGTGTGTGTGTGTGTGTGTGTGCGTGTGTGCGCGTGTGTGTGTTGCTCACAACAGCGACCATAGCGACAGCTCCACACCAATGCTGTGAATAGATGAGTCACCAGTCCAGTCATTGTGTTGATTTCTGCTGAGTGCTCGGTTTGTCTCCTGCTTTTTTAAGAGGCCATTATAAGCAGGTTTATTACCCACAGTCCTCTAGTGCATCGCCCATAACTGAGCTCCGCCACTCTCCACCGACCCGGAGGGAGGGGAGGCCACACGGCTACTAGAAGCGTCTTAAATGACACCCTACCCCCTATATAGTGCACTAATTTTGGTCCGGGCTATAAGCCTCTTGTTAAAAGTAGAGCACTATATAGGGGTAGGGTGCCATTTGGGAAGCATCACTGACGCACCTGTTTGAAGAGCAGTGAAGTACCCCCTGTACACATCACATTTCAACAGTCTAGTGTTGAGCAGGGTGATAATCATTGTAAAAACAACAATCGGACGACTCCACAGCAATATTTCGGTATGAAGGAAAAGCCATGTCAAAGCCTTTCATAATGTCCTATGAATGTTCAGCCCAGACGGCAGTTAAAGGAGTCCAAAGGAATAGAGCAGGCTGAGAGGGAGAGAGAGGGCAAAGCCAAGTGAAAGGCTGTCATTATTTAAACTGATAGTCTCCTCAGGCTCTGTCGCTCCCTCCTCCACCGTTAGGGCACCAAAGTGGCGTCTCTGTCCTACCCGCGCTACCCGCTGACAGAGCACTGTCCTGGGGCATAGCTGGTGTCACGAGGACCCGCTGCCCTGGGGCCCCGGGCTGAGAACACGACCACCATACCAAAGTTGTGCCCTTGTGATGGAAGTGGCGCTGTCACCTCCACCCTGCAAAACAAGTCCGAGGGCAACTGTGCGGTCACATGGTTCAGATATGGCCTGGAACTTGTTGTGTTCCCTGCTGACAGACAAGCCCATGACCCACTTTAAATGGTGCTGTCAGTCCATGTAAAATCACCCTGGTCTGCTAGCCACTACCCAGCGCACGGCACGGCAAGGTACCTCTACGGGCATGGGCCTCTCTCCTG
>NC_042986.1:18951251-18971251 GCF_901001165.1 Salmo trutta | reverse complement strand
ACTTGTAGGCAAATACTTGCTGTACAGGTATACAGGTAGCCTAGTGGTTAGAGCGTTGGACTAGTAACCGGAAGGTTGCAAGATCGAATCCCCGAGCTGACAAGGTAAAAATCTGTCGTTCTGCCCCTGAACAAGGCAGTTAACCCGCTGTCATTGAAAATAAGAATTTGTTCGTAACTGACTTTCCTAGTAAAATAAAAAAGTTAGGACATTATTAAAACTTCTTAGGGATAGGGGGCAGTATTTTCACGCCCAGAAACTAGGATATGCATATTATTAGTAGATTTGGATAGAAAACACTCTGAAGTTTCTAAAACTGTTTGAATGATGTCTGTGAGTATAACAGAACTCATATGGCAGGCAAAAACCTGAGAAAAATCCAACCAGGATGTGGGAAATATGAGGCTTGTAGTTTTTCAAGTGATTCACTATCCAAACTACAGTGTCTGTGGGGTCATATTGCACTTCCTAAGGCTTCCACTAGATGTCAACAGTCTTTAGATCCTTGTTTCATGCTTCTACTGTGAATGGGGAGAGAATAAGAGCTGTTCCAACCAGGTGTCCTAGGATAAGGCATGAGTTCAGTCACACGCGCAGCCTTGGGAGCGAGCTGAGTTCACCTTCATTCCTAAAGAGAAAGGATTTGTCCGGTTGGAATTTTATTGAAGATTTATGATAAAAACAACCTAAAGATTGATTCTATACATCGTTTGACATGTTTCTACAAACTGTAGTATAACTTTTTTGACTTTTCGTCTGGACTTAGTAACCTAACGTACGAACAAAATTGAGTTATTAGGACATAAAGATTAACTTTATCGAACATTTATTGTGGAACTGGGATTCCTGGGAGTGCATTCCGATGAATATCATCAAAGGTAAGTAAATATTTATCATGCTATTTCTGAGTTTTGTTGAATCCAACATGGCGGGTTTCTGTTTGGCTTGTTGTTGTTGTCTGAGCGGAGTACTCAGATTATTGCAAAGTGTGCTTTCGCCGTGAAGCTTTTTTGAAATCTGACACAGCGGTTGCATTAAGGAGAAGTGTATCTTTAATTCAGTGCATAACACTTGTATATGTTATCAAAGTTTATGATAAGTATTTCTGTAAATTGATGTGGCTCTCTGCAAAATCACCGGAGGTTTTAGAGGCAAAACATTACTAAACATAACGCGCCAATGTAAACTGAGATTTTTGGATATAAATATGAACTTTATCGAACAAAACATACATGTATTGTGTAACATGAAGTCCTATGAGTGCCATCTGATGAAGATCATCAAAGGTTAGTGATTCATTTTAGGCGTATTTCTGGTTTTTGTTACACCTCTCCTTGCTTGGAAAATGGCTGTGTGGCTTTTCTTGTTTAGGTGCTGTCCTAACATAATCTAATGTTATGCTTTCGCCGTAAAGCCTTTTTGAAATCGGACACTGGTTGCATTAACCTGTCTGGGAACGTGGTTGCGTCCCACCCTAGTCAACAGCCAGTGGAATCGCATCGTGCGAAACACAAAACCTCATAAATGCTATAACTTCAATTTCTCAAACATATGACTATTTTAGACCATTTTATAGATACACCTCTTCTGAATCGAACCACGTTGTCCGATTTCAAAAAGGCTTTACAGCAAAAGCAAAACAATAGATTATGTTAGGAGAGTACCCTGCCAAAAAAAATCACACTGCCATTTTCAAAGCAACTAGCATGCATCACAAATACCCAAAACACAGCTAAATGCAGCACTAACCTTTGACAATTTTTATCAGATGACACTCCTAGGACATCATGTTACACAATACATGCATTTTTTGTTCGATAAAGTTCATATTTATATATAAAAACAGCATTTTACATCGGCGGGTGACGTTCAGAAAATATTTTCCCTCAAATGCTTCCGGTGGATCAGCGCTACAATTTACAAAATTACTATTCGAAAACATTGTTAAAATGTAATATTGTCATTCAAAGAATTATAGATTAACATCTCGTGAATGCAACCGCATTGCCAGACTTAAAAATAACTTTACTGGGAAATCACACTTTGCAATAAACGACGTGGTATGCTCAGAAAAATAGGCTAGGCGATACATGTTAGCACCATCTTGGAACCATCTAAAATCAAATATACTATTGTAAATATTCCCTTACCTTTGATTATCTTCATCAGAAGGCACTTCCAGGAATCCCAGGTCCACAACAAATGTAGTTTTGTTCGAAAAAGTTAATAATTTATGTCCCAATAGTTCCTTCTTGTTAGCGCGTTCCGAAGGCTACTCATAATGTACTGAAGCGCACGGGACTTGTCGTCACGAATGTGCAAAAAATATATATTTACGTTCGTTCAAACATGTCAAACGTTGTATAACATAAATCTTTAGGGCCTTTTTCAACCAGAGCTTCAATAATATTCAAGGCGGACGATTGCATTGTCTTACTAAACGTTTCGGAACAAAATGGTTCCCATGGGCGCCCGCGTCATAGTGGTAATGGCCCTCCCCCTGTGACCAACTTCCCAAGCCTCTCTTTGGGTCTGTTTCTACCATAGAAGACTCAAACCACTTTGTAAAGACTGTTGACATCTAGTGGAAGCCTTAGGAAGTGCTAAATGATTAATAAGTCCCTGTGTGTTTCAATGGCAAAGGTTTGAAGTGATTCCACACATCAGATTTCCATTTCCTGTTAGGATTTGTCTCACGGTTTTGACTGCCATATGAGTTCTGTTATACTCACAGACACCATTCAAACAGTTTTAGAAACTTTAGATTGTTTTCTATCCAAATCTACTAATTATATGCATATTCTAGTTACTGGGCAGGAGTAGTAACCAGATTAATTCGGGTACGTTTTTTGTCCGGCCGTGCAAATACTGCCCACTCTCCCCAACAGGTTAACGAGAATCTTATCTTTAAAATGGTGTATAATACTTGTATGTGTGAGAAATTTGAATTATGAGATTTTTGTTGTTTTGAATTTGGCACCCTGCTATTTCACTGGCTGTTGTCAAATCGATCCCGCTAAAGGGATTCACACGTTAAGGGTTCCCTAAGAGGTTTTAAGTAGCTATCTAGCTAAGTGGTTAGCTTCTTCCAAAACCAAGCATTTGCTTGGTAACAGCAGAGAATCCTCTCCTGGATCAAGAACCTTAATGGCTAATATTTGTTTTGTGATGGCAGCAAACTGTGAGTAGCATTTTTCGTTACTTTAGGTCAGAAACTGTACAAAATGTTCACAATGCGCTCGTTACCATTTAGTTAGCATTCTCTATGGGATTTTACATATACTTGTTAGCATTGCTAACCTTAGGATTACAGAGCATCAGTGTGGTTTGAACAGCACCCCCTGTGTTCAGTGCCTTTATTACAGAATATCCCGGTATGGCACAAGGTTGGGTTGGTATGAAGGTATGACAATCTGGATACCGCCCAAGTCTACTGAACAGTGCAACACACAAATATCTCCCACTCTGCAGCCCATCTATTCCCTTTCTCCTCTCACAAAAGGAGGAGCACCATTGATTATCAGATAGATTTAGATGATGGAGGACAGTATTAACTAAAAGATGTCGTGTAAAGAGGTGATGAACTCTTTTAAAAGTAATGTCTCTCCCACCTCATATCTCAGCTAATGAGGCCTAACAACATGATGAAATGATAGGCTGATATTTTACCGAGGGGGAGGGATACGGACGGGTACATGTCATCCCCCTCCAGTTTATCCCTCTAACTGAGCGGTTAGGGAGAAGTTGTTTAGGCTCTAATGCATTTCTGGGACTTTGACTTTTCTGGAGCGCCGGGTCCTTTTAGCCTGCAGTGACCCGTGATCAATAGGTACTTGGCAACAGCACCCGCAGCAGGCTCCTCTCCCCTCCCCTCCTCCTCCCCTTGCCCCTTCTCTCCCCTCTCCCCTCCTCCTCTCATCTCCTCCTCTCCCCTCCCCTCCTCCTCCCCTCGGCCCTTCTCTCCCCTCTCCCCTCCCCCTCTCATCTCCTCCTCTCCCCTCCCCTCCTCCTCCCCTCGCCCCTTCTCTCCCCTCCCCTCCCCTCCTCCTCCCCTCGCCCCTTCTCTCCCCTCCTCCTCTCATCTCCTCCTCTCCCCTCCTCTCCTCTGTACTCAGAGGTGGAGTGAGGATGAAGCTAGATTGTTATTGGTTAGCGGTAGCAATAGCAACAGCAGTAGTGCTGCTCGGACTATAGATTGTTACCCAGGTTCTGTGGTTTGGCACCAGAGGAGACGAAGCCTGGAGAAAACCCATGAGGCCCTGCAGAATAACACAACAGTATCGCTTAACCCTACATCGAGAGCCTGCAAGGAATCCAATCAGCTGCTGCAATAGGTTTAAAAAACCACAGGATATTTCTTTTTCAGGGCTGTTTTAAGGAGTGAATAACCAGGTTGCCTCACTGTGACTATCACCAGATCAAACTGGAAAACTCAACCATTCTTCTGTTCAGGTTGCCTCACTGTGACTATCACCAGATCAAACTGGAAAACTCAACCATTCTTCTCTGGACTGGGGCCAAAAAAAACTGGGAAGAAAAACAGCTGAATGTAAAAAGTGCATCAGCAAAGTGCTTGACATTTCTTTATTTTATCATAATAGGATTTCAACTGCTCAGCAGCACATTAGAACTGGCTCAAGGGCTGAAATATAATTTGCTTCCTGGGAGGGAGAAGAGTAGCCTGCCACCAGACATAGCGAGCCGAGCTCAGCACATCAAACAAATGATGCAACACTGGTGAAAGTCAGCAGCACCATTAGGAGACTGATTGAGTTTTCTGCTCTCCTGACCTTTTTTTAAACAATGAAATGTTGGTTTAATCTCTGTGTGTTTGAAGCTCGTCCAATGAAAACAAAGGCTATCCCACCACACGCCCCTGTCACTATCTCATACCACAACTCAGTCGGTACCTTCTCTCTCTCTGTCGGCTAGCTCAGATCTTTGTCTTGACACATGGAACTTAGCCAGAGGAGAGAATATAGAACAGAATTATCAGAAGAGTAAAACAAAGATATTGACATGGCTCTGCCAATAATATAATAGAATATTAACTGTCTGTCCAATCCTTTGATCCAGTCAACATCCTGTGGCAATGTATTGCGCTTCACACACACTGGCACAGATACAAAGTGAGTCCACACACACAAACAGAGAAACACAGCAACACCTCTAAAACAAGTTTGCACCTCAGGATCAAAAGGCAAGAACACAGCTGCCGCTTTGTGACATGTCAGAATAGGAATCATGAATAAGAGGAGAAAAACAAGAACTATAGTATTGGGGATAAATGGACTACAGTATTGGGGATAAATGGACTACAGTATTGGGGATAAATGGACTACAGTATTGGGGATAAATGGACTATAGTATTGGGGATAAATGGACTACAGTATTGGGGATAAATGGACTACAGTATTGGAGATAAATGGACTACAGTATTGGGGATAAATGGACTACAGTATTGGAGATAAATGGACTACAGTATTGGGGATAAATGGACTACAGTATTGGGGATAAATGGACTACAGTATTGGGGATAATGGACTACAGTATTGGGGATAAATGGACTACAGTATTGGGGATAAATGGACTACAGTATTGGGGATAAATGGACTACAGTATTGGGGATAAATGGACTACAGTATTGGGGATAAATGGACTACAGTATTGGGGATAAATGGACTACAGTATTGGGGATAAATGGACTACAGTATTGGGGATAAATGGACTACAGTATTGGGGATAAATGGACTACAGTATTGGGGATAAATTGACTACAGTATTGGAGATAAATGGACTACAGTATTGGGGATAAATGGACTACAGTATTGGGGATAAATGGACTATAGTATTGGGGATAAATGGACTACAGTATTGGGGATAAATGGACTACAGTATTGGGGATAAATGGACTACAGTATTGGGGATAAATGGACTACAGTATTGGGGATAAATGGACTACAGTATTGGGGATAAATGGACTACAGTATTGGGGATAAATGGACTACAGTATTGGGGATAAATGGACTACAGTATTGGGGATAAATGGACTACAGTATTGGAGATAAATGGACTACAGTATTGGGGATAAATTGACTACAGTATTGGAGATAAATGGACTACAGTATTGGGGATAAATGGACTACAGTATTGGAGATAAATGGACTACAGTATTGGGGATAAATGGACTACAGTATTGGAGATAAATGGACTACAGTATTGGAGATAAATGGACTACAGTATTGGGGATAAATGGACTACAGTATTGGGGATAAATGGACTACAGTATTGGGGATAAATAGACTACAGTATTGGGGATAAATAGACCTCAGTATTGGGGATAAATAGACTTTTATTTAAAAGACAGTCTTTTAAATAATACATTGAATATGCTATGTGCATGTCAAGTACCCACTAACACGCTCATATTACCCACTCAGGGACATGTAATCTCCAGCAGACTATGACCCTGCCTTCAGGGTAAAGCTGAAGCATTCCTCTTAATTAAATTCCTGGCAGAAAGCACAGGGGCAACAATTAATACAGCCATCAATAATTAGACCTATTGATCACTGAGCCACAGGTGATTCATGGATGAGCTGGAGATGCCTTCATTTACCTTATCAGAATGGAGTAATAGGTTTGGGTGGTATACTGTATACACCGTATATCGGGGTATTTGGAAATAGCCATGGGATGGTTTTTCAATACCGCCAAAAACCTTGAAACTATTTATTTGAAGTTTTGCGATCAATTGTAATATTTGTAGCTACTTTTTAAGTAAATACCGGCAGTGAACTTGTAGAATACGTTAGGAGATAAAGCAGATCGCGTTCTTCATTTCACCTGTCACATTATTTTACATGAAGCTTACCATAGTTCCCCAGAACAGCTGAGCCAGTCACGTATTTGTAAATAGCACAATGGCAGAAAGCGGGAGCAGCTGTGTATTGACAGGGGTCGCATTTTATTTTGAAGGTCAACATTAGTGCAATACATTCGGCAGAAAATAGCTGTCACGCCCTGACCGTAGAGATCCTTATTATTCTCTATGTTTGGTTAGGTCAGGGTGTGACTCGGGTGGGAACATTCTAGATTTTCTATTTCTTTGTTGGCCGGGTATGATTCCCAATCAGAGGCAGCTGTCTATCGTTGTCTCTAATTGGGGATCATACTTAGTCAGCCCTTTTCCCACCTGGTATTGTGGGATGTTGTTTTTGTATAGCTGCTTAGAAGCCTGCAAGACGTTACGTTCGTGTTTTTGTATTTTGTTATTTTGACGGTGTTCATTTTAATAAAAGGAAAAATGTTCGCCAACCACGCTGCACCTTGGTCTCCTTCATACGACAAACATGACAATAGCTTCATTTTCATCAGCTGATAATAGAAGTGCAACGCCATTTGGCTGGCAGACACACAAGTAAATGAGCTTACAATGAAAATGCAAAAACGATGCATGGCCATCGAAGTTCTGAGGTTTATGCCTGTTATAGAAAGAATGTAGCCGGCAACATTTCAGAATGTTTTGCTTAAAGTTAATCTTGCATTTTACCAGAGAAAAATAGGCTTGCTACTCCTGAGAAAAGAACCAGAGAAAAGTAGCTACACATCAGTCAGAGTAGTGTCTGCTGATAGAATGCCCGTTCGTGAATTCTCATCCGAGTTTATAAGTGCAACTGAAGCATAAAATGAGTCTGGAGCTGAGCAGAAATTACAATAAGAAGCATTTTAGATCTGTGTTTACAAAACACTGTAAGATATTTCTTATGCGTTTTATCTTTTATTCCTGCGTGAAAAACAAAGAATTCTGTGTTAATGCGACCCTTAAGTTTGACTTGCTAGTTATCTAAGTAAGTGGCTGAATTAATAAGGTGACGGGACATCATATCGTGTTAGCTTCCTGCTATGTTTCAGATGTCAAAGCCCTTAGGATGAGTTATCTGTACTGCTTCCACTGCTTTCAGAGCGGAGCGCTCTGAATTTACAAATGGACAATCTGACAACACCCAGAACGCACTATGAGCGCACTCTGGCACTCCAGATTGAATTTAATAACACACCCTAAATCGTAAAATGTCTAGCTAGTAATTTGTTCTGCTAACAAGCTAGCAAGAGGTTGCATAGCAACAGCATCAACTTCCGGTAGACAGGCGAAGTACTAGTATGCTCAACTGAAAGGATGCTGTTCATTTACTGTATTCTAAAATGAACTAATAGCATGTAGTATATACTCATTTAGTATTTAGTATACAGTATGTTAGTATGGGTATTCGAACACAGCTACCGTGTGTACACATGCTGCTCCAGAGCCAGTACTGTTCTTCCTTCAGACAAGCATGCGTCAAAATGTTGTTCATTTGAATAATGTCTCTCGTTCACTTTTGCTTGTAAATGTCCTAACTCACAAAAAATGACATTCGGTAGCTCCTACCTATATATGTATACATTTATGAGCTGAATTGCCTGTCTTAATTTGCGCTCAGTAGCATATTTAGAAATTAGCATATTTGGACATTCGCTAATTTTGTTTAGCATTCTGGTAATAGATGCCCAATTCGCATTTATGCATTTTTTCTGTGCCCCCTTGTGTACTAAGCCGGTAATACTGTAAATCCCGGGATGAGAGAAGGACGGTATGACGGTATGACGATATGAAAATCTGGATACCGCCCAATCCTATAGAGTAATGCTATTGCAATAGACACTGTGGCAAAAAGGTTTGTTTTGCAGCCACTGGCTAATACAGCTCCTGACTATATGTAGAAATAGATACAAACAGACTAGCTATTCATATTACTCTAATTAAAAAGAAACCCTGTCTTAACTCAATATTGCCTTGCTCCCCTTCCTCATTATGAGTGTGTATGAGTGTATGTGTGTGTGCATGTGTGTGTACCTGTGTGAGTGTACGTGCGCGAGTATATGTGTGCGCGCGTGTGTGTGTGTGTGTGTGTGTGTGTGTGTGTGTGCGCGAGTTGCTCACAATGCTGGTGTAGAGCTCGGCAGGACACCTCCACCATCCAGCGCTGCACAAATTACCTCATTAAATTGAATTGTATTAAAGCCACTTTTATAAAGTTAACGTAGTCCCAGGCCAATTGTTCGCCTGCAAATTACATTAAAGCAACATTTGCCTTTTTCCCTGTCTGCCTGGAGTCTTTCAATTATATCTGGAGGACATTGCAGTCAGGGATTCTAATGAGGAGCGAAGGATTCTGTCACCTGCATTAGAGACAGAGAGAAGGTCCCAATATTAATGGGGATTTGTCTCTATCTCAATCATAAGGATGTTTAGAACCTGCTGCTGCAATCACGAGTTTCGTTTGGCTCTGTTGGCGAAGGACAGAGGCATTTTATATGCAGGGCTTAAGCCACTGTAAGCTATTCACATTCAGATCCAGGTCCGTACTATCATAGAGTTATGACTAGGTCCCCTGTAAGGCATGACAGTATGTGTGTGTGTTCCCCTTTAAGAAAGTGGCCTTGTGTGTATGATGTGTGTGTGACCCCTGAGGTTAGGACACAAATTGCCTGTCATTGTAATCAGCGTTTTGTAGAAGGAAAGTCAAGCCTGACTGCAGCTCCCAGAATGCCTAGGGAGACACACCAGGCAACACCAGCAGGCAGGGCACAGCACAGCGGTGGCTAGACTGCAGGCAGAACAGGACAGACAGAACCCAGGGCTTTGAAGAGGAACCAACCAGGCTCTCTGTCTGCTTCCTCTATCCACTACCTCCCCCACCCCCCACCCCACCCCCCAGCTCACATCAGAGCCAGCTGCAGCCTAGTCCTACAAGGATAATGTTCATTAGGTGCTTTCAATGAATGATGAATGGCTTTGCCCCCATGTCTCCAACGCAGAGACCTTTACCTGACCCTGTATCTATAGGAGGGAGACACTGAAGGGATGACATGTCACTACCAGGAAACCAGGGACATTGGGGGAGCATGTATTATTAAGTAACCATAGTGGTGTTCATCCAATTGCATTCACTCCCCCAACCCAGGAAGTAAAACACAAAAAAACCATTGATTACAACAATATGACTATTGTAATAATAACCCTCTCATGCGTCAGAAGAAAGGACCAACAAAACCCCTTTCACACACTCCTGCCAAACCAGCCGCCGGGGCCAACAGCAATCACACCCAGATGCTTTAATGTGTGGGAGATGACCAAAGCAGCCAGCATTAAATCTTCTAGTCACGCCTTCAATCAGCCACACTACTGGACATACAGAGCCCCTAGCCAACCCTTTCACGGCAGCCTTATTAACATGGAGCAGGTCCCAGTGATGAGCCAGACTGGCAGCATCCAGTACAGCATGGAGACAAAGCAGGGGGCAGGGAGGCACGAGGGCTCTACAGAGAGGTTTAGTCAGGCCCCTCAGAGCCAGGCAGAAAGGACTCAATACAGAGGACCTATCAGGGCTGGAGAGGCTCAGCTCATCTACATGTGAAAGAGACAGGGACACACGAGGGATGTTGACCCACACACCATCATTGAACACACACAGACTAGCAACACCATTACCGTCACCATAACAAATATGGGGGGACTTCAGCTTTCTGCACTCCACAGTCCCTACCTTTTAACTCTTCTCTGGCTTCGTGGCTTAGCTCCCACTCCTAATCTCTTTTTTCTCTCCTTTTTGCCTCCTTTTCAATCAATGTATGCCATGAAGCAAAGCCAAAGTCAAGGCACTGGAATAAATAATTGTTCTTATGGGAAGTAAGAAAAGTTTTTATAGGCACTGAGGGGCTGGTGTAACATTACATCAGCAGGGTGCAGGGAAAGAGAGAATCACAGACACACAAGTCATATATCAGTACCTAACTACAGGACCTCAGCCTGATTGATCCTGACAGTAAGGCCTGCGAGAGAGAGAGAGAGAGAGAGAGAGAGAGAGAGGGAAGGAAGGCTGTAGAATTTGTCTTGTCTTGTCTTGTTCTCAAGAATCACCTGGCCTTCTAGGCGGCTCAATGAGGATTTAAATAACATCCACTTTTCCTCTCCCAACTGTCAAGGTCAATCCTCATTTCCCTGGAAATGTACACCGTCAGTTCACAGAGAACACAACTCAATGGCACTTCTATCCTGAGCCAAAAGAAGCCTGATGGCAGCCATTTTGCAAGGCTGAGTATAGATGATAAAAAGTCTAACTGACAAACTGCCGTTTTCTCTCTGTCAGCAGAGGAGAGTTGGAGAGGGGGCGAGAGACAGACATCTCCATGGCGATGACTGTGGAGGGGTACAGGACAGGAGGAGAATGAAGGCCTGAGAGGTCCCGATTAGCCTAATCCTGAAGGACCCCCCTGACAAGGCTTAGGGGAATAATAGCCTTGTACCTTCTGTTCCGCCGAAACAGATTTGTTTACCCTGCGTTTCCTGCCACAGTGCCTGCTGGGAGGATGGCGCTGTTCCTCTCGTGTACTGAGACAATCTCTAGCAGATTGGGTAGAGGGATATAGGGGAGGCTGAGGCAGGGAGTAGGGTTAACACAAGGACATACTTGTTGTCATAGTGAGCTACTTCATATGACACATTACAGACTAGGAGGATTCAGACTCTGTGATGTGCATACTATAATACTGTATCTACAGGTAACTGCCAAAATAAAGGAAACACCAACATAGTGTCTTAATAGGATGTTGGGCACCACGAGCCAGAACAGCTTCAATGCACCTTGACATAAATTCTACAAGTGTCTGGAACTCTATTGGAGGAATGCCACACCATTCTTCCACCAGAAATTCCATCATTTGGTGTTTTGTTGGTGGTGGTGGAAAACGGTGTCTCAGGCGCCGCTCCAGAATCTCCCATAAGTGTTCAATAGGGTTAAGATCTGGTGACTGAGACGGCTATGGCATATGGTTTACATCGTTTTCATGCTCATCAAATCATTCAGTGACCACTCGTGCCCTGTGGTTGGGGGCATTGTCATCCTATGGGGGTATAGCTATGGTAGCCAGAATAATGGCCAAAATAATCGCTTACCTAGCATTTTTATACATGACCCTAAGCATGATGGGATGTTAATTACTTAATTAACTGAGGAACCACATCTGTGTGGAAGGACCTGCGTTCAATATACTTTGTATCCCTCATTTACTCAAGTGTTCCCATTATCTTGGAAGTTACATGTATGATCTACTGTACGCATTGACATATTATGAACCACCACCTTCAAGAGAAAGAACCAGAATAGAGAACCAGAATAGAGAACCAGAATAGCGAACCAGAATAGAGAACCAGAATAGCGAACCAGAATAGAGAACCAGAATAGAGAACCAGAATAGCGAACCAGAATAGAGAACCAGAATAGCGAACCAGAATAGAGAACCAGAATAGCGAACCAGAATAGAGAACCAGAATAGAGAACCAGAATAGAGAATGTAGTTCAGCAGAATCCAGCAGTAGATACTGTAGGTACAATCATATAGCAGAGTAGAGTCCATTAATCGCTACTTCAGGCCCAAGAAGAGAACAAACCTCCAGATACACAGACACTATGAGGGGAAGATACCTCCTAGCCTCAACACACACACACACACACACACACACACACACACACACATACACACACACACACACACACACACACACACACACACACACACACACACACAGGGGCGGACTGGCTGGTACATTTTTGTTGCGTAGTGGGCAGGCCTCGAATTTCAAGGCAGAATCGACAGCCATCGATGCCCCCATGTGTGGCCGTAACGCCCCCGGAAAAAAAATCATGCCTTGCGGCCAAAGTGGCCGTTATGCTCTTAGACTGAATAGAACACAGGAGGCTGCTGAGAACAGCTCATAACAGAGCGAATGGAACGGCATCAAACACCTGGTAACCATGTGTTTGATGTATTTGATACCATTCCACTGATTCGGCTCCAGCCATTAACACGAGCCCATTCTCCCCAATTAAGGTGCCACCAACCTCCTGTGGAATACAATAATTATAATTCCCTTCTCCTGGATGCCAATCGCCCTGCTCTGAAGCAAACAGGGATGACTAACTAACAGCAAAAGCACTAGCCTGTCAATCTACTATACCCAAACGTTCCAAAATGCAATTAGCTGAAAAAACACCGTTTTCAAAAGCCCACCGCAAATGCAAGCAGTTTCATGTGACATGATCATTTCCTTTAGAAATTCAGAAAGAAGGAAGCTATAAAGATGCAACAACTAGCATAGCATGCTAATATAACTAGGATTGTGTCCATGGCTGCTGGACAATGAAATAAAGTTATTTGAAAACCAATTGAACATGAGAGAAATAGCCTGGTTTCAATGGCATATGATGAAGTGTTTATAAAAGAATTCCCTCGGCATTCCTATGGTCGGAATTAAGCTACTTTGAAACAAGGTAAGACATGCCTCATAAAATGACAAAAAAAGGTCCAGGTTTTAAACAACTACGTTCATGGTCAAACAGTTTCAAAATGTTGACTGCCTCCGCTCAGAATGCAAGGTGGCGACTCCATCATGTCAGCATCGGTGTGGACATGAGAGGCTGTGGCCAATAAGCATATGCTATCACCTACACTTGAACATTTAGGGTAATTATTTCATTCCGTTTCTATACATTCCAGGACTGCTAGTGGGCCTGTCTGACTTCAGTGTTTTGCGCTAAATTGTCATTATCTGGCTAATGATGCGAGCCTCGAGGACAAAAATGGTCCGGTGGGGGCCTCAAGGACAAAAACGGGCCGGTTTATCAGAAATGCCAGAGCCGATTTATAGTCCCAGTCCACCCCAGCACACACACACACACACACACACACACACACACACACACACAGCGGCAGACACCATGAACAAACACACTGTCCTATGTTTAGTCTACTTCTCTCTTCTCGATTTATTTCTGTTTCACTGCAAGGCTGGACAAACACAAATGCACCTGTGTGTCTTTTTCACGAGCCATTCAGTTTTCCTGCAGCAACTATTAAATGTGTTTTAGGGTCCAGTGAGAAAGGCAGACAGAGGAGAGAGAGAGAGAAATAGTGAGAATGAGAGACAGGGAGAGAGAGAGAGAGGGGGGGGGGGCTCTGAGGAAAAAGAAAATCATTATGAGGCAGGTCGATATATAGGACGAATGAGTGGTGAAGAAGAGAACGTAGAACCCTGGGTCTGAAAACTCTGCAGTGTTTTAGTCCAACTCTCTCTAGATGAATCTTCCTCTAACAGGAGAGGGTGAGATACCTGGTAAATCTGATCATCAACCAAAACTCTCAAATACAATCTACACCTATATTATCTCATGAGATGGAAGGTGTGTTATACTGACACCAAGCCAGTGAGATGGAAGGTGTGTTATACTGACACCAAGCCAGTGAGATGGAAGGTGTGTTATACTGACACCAAGCCAGTGAGATGGAAGGTGTGTTATACTGACACCAAGCCAGTGAGATGGAAGGTGTGTTATACTGACACCAAGCCAGTGAGATGGAAGGTGTGTTATACTGACACCAAGCCAGTGAGATGGAGTATTGTTATTGTTGTGTTTGTTGGTTAGCCATTCCACCAGGATCTATTGAGCTGAGTCCTCATCTGTGATAATGGGGTTTGAACTTATCAACTCTGTCTCTGGCACTAACGTGATTAGCCTGGGGCCATGTGGCCCTGCACCAGGATGCCAGCGACTACTGGTGGTCAGAAAGACAGAGAGGGCCTGGAGCTGCCTACAGCCACAAGACTATAGGAGGCTGTGGGAAACAGGGGAGGTTATAATGGCTGTCTTTGTCAAGACTGAAGAGGATGGCCTTTCTCCTTCACACTCACTCTTTCTCTATGGAAATATGTTTTATCTACTTATACTGCCTCCGAGAAATGTTCTACATGACATACCCAGAAAGCCCCCTCTGCGTCACCACTTTACCCATGCTGTCATCAAATCAAATCATATTGGATTGGTCACATACACATATTTAGCAGATGTTATTGCAGGTGTAGCGAAATGCTTGTGTTCCTAGCTCCAACAGTGCAGTAATATCTAACAATTCACAACAATACACAAATCTAAAGCAAGTTAAGAAAGATATAAATATTAGGACGAGCAATGTCGGAGTAGCATTGAGTAAAATACAGTAGAATAGAATACAGTATATACATATGCACACACACTCACACACAAACACAGTCTTGTACAGCTAACCTTGTGGGGACACAGAATTAAGTCCCATTCAAAATCCTATTTTCCTTAACTCTAAACCATACCCTAACCTTAACCTTAACCCAAAAACCTAGCCTTAACCCTAACCCTAAACCTAATCCTAGTTTCTAACCCTAAACCAAACCCTAACCCTAACCCGTACCTTAACTCTAACCTTAACCCAAAAATCTAACCTTAACCCTAACCCTAAACTAATCCTAGTTTCTAACCCTAAACCTAACCCTAGCTCCTAACCCTAAACCTAATTATAACCCTAATACTAATTCTGACCTTAACTCTAAACACCCTAGAAATAGCATTTGACCTTGTGAGGACTAACAAAATGTCCCCAGTTGGTCAAATTGTTGTTTGTTTACTATTCTTGTGGGGACTTCTGGATAAACACATCCATGGCTGGTCTGGCCAGTGTGTATATATAGCCTTGACAGTTCAGCAGTAGAGCAGTAGAACCAGGACACTGATACCTCTGTTGAGCAGGAAGAGGTCTTTGTTCCACACACAGATACTGATCTGATCTCCATCAGTTAGTCTGTACAGGCAACCAGGCTGCCTAACTCACACACACACACACACACACACACACACACACACACACACACACACACACACACACACACACACACACACACACACACCACACACACACACACACACACACACACACACACACACACACACACACACACACACACACACACACACACACACACACACACACACACACACTTATGTCAATGGGCGTTGTGTATGCACAGCCTGTTGCCAGCTCACGTGAGCAGGATGCAGGAGTGAGAAGCCCTGGAAGTCTGTGGCGGAGACCACTGCAGCCAGAAAGGGCACTGCCACCCAGGAACTTCACACACACACACACACACACACACACACACACACACACACACACACACACACACACACACACACACACACACACACACACACACACACACACACACTTAAAACAGTGGTGTCAAAGACCTGGGATGGCCTCATGATGTACAGTACAGCCTATATTGAGTATAGAACTGGTTCAGCCTTAAGGGAGAGAGAGAAGAGGTGGAAAGAGGATGGAGAGAGAAGCTACTATATGTACAAGAAACAGTGAGGGAGACAGGAGATGGTCAGACAGAAAGAGACAGTGAGGGACACAGGAGATGGTCAGACAGAAAGAGACAGTGAGGGAGACAGGGAGATGGTCAGACAGAAAGAGACAGTGAGGGAGACAGGGAGATGGTCAGACAGAAAGAGACAGTGAGGGAGACAGGAGATGGTCTGACAGAAAGAGACAGTGAGGGAGACAGGAGATGGTCAGACAGAAAGAGACAGTGAGGGAGACAGGAGATGGTCAGACAGAAAGAGACAGTGAGGGAGACAGGAGATGGTCAGACAGAAAGAGACAGTGAGGGAGACAGGAGATGGTCAGACAGAAAGAGACAGTGAGGGAGACAGGGAGATGGTCAGACAGAAAGAGACAGTGAGGGAGACAGGAGATGGTCAGACAGAAAGAGACAGTGAGGGAGACAGGAGATGGTCAGACAGAAAGAGACAGTGAGGGAGACAGGAGATGGTCAGACAGAAAGAGACAGTGAGGGAGACAGGAGATGGTCAGACAGAAAGAGACAGTGAGGGAGACAGGAGATGGTCAGACAGAAAGAGACAGTGAGGGAGACAGGAGATGGTCAGACAGAAAGAGACAGTGAGGGAGACAGGAGATGGTCAGACAGAAAGAGACAGTGAGGGAGACAGGGAGATGGTCAGACAGAAAGAGACAGTGAGGGAGACAGGAGATGGTCAGACAGAAAGAGACAGCGAGGATGGTCAGACAGAAGAGACAGAGAGGGAGACAGGAGATGGTCAGACAGAAAGAGACAGTGAGGGAGACAGGAGATGGTCAGACAGAAAGAGACAGTGAGGGAGACAGGAGATGGTCAGACAGAAAGAGACAGTGAGGGAGACAGGAGATGGTCAGACAGAAAGAGACAGTGAGGGAGACAGGAGATGGTCAGACAGAAAGAGACAGTGAGGGAGACAGGAGATGGTCAGACAGAAAGAGACAGTGAGGGAGACAGGAGATGGTCAGACAGAAAGAGACAGTGAGGGAGACAGGAGATGGTCAGACAGAAAGAGACAGTGAGGGAGACAGGAGATGGTCAGACAGAAAGAGACAGTGAGGGAGACAGGGAGATGGTCAGACAGAAAGAGACAGTGAGGGAGACAGGAGATGGTCAGACAGAAAGAGACAGTGAGGGAGACAGGAGATGGTCAGACAGAAAGAGACAGTGAGGGAGACAGGAGATGGTCAGACAGAAAGAAAGAGAGTGGCAAGAGTAAGGTACGATAGCAGGACCTGTTCGTTGTCTTCCCTCTCCTCCCTCTCTTCCCTCTCTTCCCTCTCTTTCCTCTCTTCCCTCTCTTCCCTCTCTTCCCCTCTTCCCTCTCTTCCCTCTCTTCCCTCTCTTCCCTCTCTTCCCTCTCTTCCCTCTCTTCCTCTCTTCCCTCTCTTCCCTCTCTTCCCTCTCTTCCCTCTCTTCCCTCTCTTCCCTCTCTTCCCTCTCTTCCCTCTCTTCCCTCTCTTCCCTCTCTTCCCTCTCTTCCCTCTCTTCCCTCAGCCAGTAGATTCAAGTGATTTCAACAGCAAGGCATTATGCAAATGAGCGCTGCCATAGAAGTGTTGTACTAATATTTCCAAATTGTTAACAGTAATCATGTTTAAGGAGGGGAGGGAAATAAAACAACCCTATTTATTACCCAGAGATCCCTAATCCGATAAACCCACATCATTTACTTTGCAATGGCAAAGGAAATGTTTTCTACGGAATACAAAGGAGGTGATAACACAGATGCCGTCTTTCCTCCGTTAAGATGGAGATAAAGAGGCATTTATCACTTTTATTGTGTCTTTCTACTTGCAGATAATTAATTGCAGGAGATAATTTGATCTTTTTGTCTGTTCATTTTTCTCTCTGCCTCGCTCTTAAATTTGTCTGCGTCTTTTCTCTCCTCTCTCTGAGTCTGTGAGACAATGTCTGCTGCGCTGCGGGTAGAATGGCTGCTGCTCTAGATGGATGCTCAGATTAAAAGAAGGAATGGAAAGAGGGAACGAGAGAGGGAACGAGAGAGGGAATGAGAAAGGAGAGAATCAAAGTACACTAGTCAATAATACCGCTTCCATTCTGCCTCACCAATAGGGAGAGTAATGTTATTACACTGTCTCACACTCCTTTGACTAGCTTATCTAATACGTTTATTCTGTACTACATTGTCAGTTACTGAGACGGAATGGTGAGAGGGAGAAGACACACAGACACACACACACAAGCAAGCATCTCTTTCTCTCTCTCTCACACACACACACACCCACACGCGCACGCGTCATGCACATACAAAGGGACTAGGGTGGGAGTTAGAATGGGACTGGGAGGCAGTTTGTCTGTGCCATGGCATCAATAGACTTCCCGTTTGGAAGCCCAACAGACACAAGGGGGACGAGGCGAGGGGGTTGGTGTCAGACATGACAATGTGCATAGAGACTCTCCAACTTTTATGCAGGACTTAAATTAGGAGGTTAAACAAACAGGCCTGACTGAGGGTGGCTGAACTCATTCAGCTAGAGAGAAAGAGACACAGAGAGAGAGAGAGAGAGGAAGAGAGAAGAAGAGATAAAGAGAAATAGAGAGAGGGAGAGAGCCCACAGGAAACACTTCAAGTACCTCTGTACTCTCTATATCCACTCAGCCTCCTCTCATCTGCAATTTCCTCTCTAAACTCTGCTCTCAATCCCTCTGTCCATGCATTCCATACCACTCCAATCTAGCACAGCTGTCTGTTTAATCACAAATCCATGAATTCAAACGTGCAGAATAAGAGAGGTCTATCTGTTTAGGGGTTAGCATACACTCTTAGAAAAAAGGGTTCCAAAGGGTTCTTCGGCTGTCCCCATAAGAGAACCCTTTTTGGTTCTAAGCGGAACTCTTTTGGGTTCCATGTAGAACCCTCTGGGGAAAGGGTTCTACATGAAACCCAATATGGTTCTATCTGGAACCAAAAAGGGTTCTTCAAAGGGTTCTCCTCTAGGAACAGCCGAAGAACCCTTTTAGGTTCGAGACAGCATGTTTGTTCCTAAGAGTGTAGTGTTTGTATTAGACCTGAGTGACGTGTCCCTGGTTGGTGTGTCAGACGTCTGCGTGGGGACATGCAGCCAGGCCAGAGGGCATGGTGGGGAGACCTGCCCAGCCCAACAGTGGAGGCAATATTAGAGAGGCAGGCCTGGGTCAGACTCAAGACAATGTCTCACCCTCAGGACCTCAAGTTACACGCCATCCAAGAATCTCTTATGCTTCCGTCACTTCGCTTCTCTCCTCCCTCTCTCTCTGTCTATCTTTCTCTAACCATTGTCTGGGCGTAAAGCCGTTGGCACACACGCTGGCACCCAGACACACGAGCAGCGGGCTCAGTGGGCTGTTTGGATTGGCATAGGAGTGCATGGGGAGTGTCCTACTCTTCTCTCCTCTGTCCTGCCTCTCAGGTTGCGGTCTCTAGAATGGGCAGATGGTCTTTGAGGAAGGGGGGCTACTAGGGGTCTCTCTCTCTGTCTGTATAACCGTCAGTCTGTCCATTCAGCTTTACTGCATACTCTGCATACCAACAGAAGGAGTTACTATCAGCAAGATATGTCAGCTGCCGCTGAAGTGTTTCATGTCATGGACAGAGTATGTTGTTGTGTTTCATTCATACCATGCGTGCCTAGACAGTGTTGTGTTGTGTGTGTGTGTGTGTGTGTGTGTGTGTGTGTGTGTGTGTGTGTGTGTGTGTGTGTGTGTG
>NC_042986.1:18936251-18946251 GCF_901001165.1 Salmo trutta | reverse complement strand
CGAGGAAGGAATGAAGCAACAATAGAGAGAGAAAGAGGAGGTAGGCTAATAAACATTAGTGGAAATATTGTGAAAGGTATATATGTGTCAGCCTACTAATTATACAAATAAGCCCTATTATATTTCAAAATTAAAATCTAATTGCTAGCCTATAATTGTAACTTTGTAGGCCACCTGTATGGCACCAACATCACGTGTTCTCTCCCAGCTTCATGGTTTAAAGGAGGTGTGTAATTCCAGTCCATATAATACAGTATAATACAATACAATACAGTAATACAGTCCACACTCAAAAATATTAGCTTACTGGATCTTGTTTCATTTATTTACCCAAGAGAGCATAGCTACATCTATGGGCTTTTCTGTTTTTTCTGTTGTGCCTAATGTGCGTATACAGTATATTACATTGAACAGAAATATAAACGCAACATGTAAAGTGTTGGTCTCATGTTTCATGAGCTGAAATAAAATATCCCAGAAAATGTCCATATGCAGAAAAAGCTTATTTCTCTCAAATGTTCTTCACAAATGTGTTTACGTCCCTGTTAGTGAGCATTTCTCCTTTGCCAAGATAATCCATCCACCTGACAGATGCGGCATATCAAGAAGCTGATTAAACAGCATGATCATTACACAGGTGCACCTTGTGCTGGGGACAATAAAAGGCCACTCTAAAATCTGCAGTTTTGTCACATAACACTATGCCTCAGATGTCTCAAGTTTTGAGGGAGCGTACAATTGGCATGCTGACTGTAGGAATGTACACCAGAGCTGTTACCAGAAAATGTAATGTTAAGTTCTCTACCATAAGCTGTGAACAGAGTGCCCCATGGTGGCAGTGAGGTTATGGTATGGACAGGCATAAGCTACGGACAACGAACACAATTTTATCTATGGCAATTTGAATGCACAAAAATATCGTGACGAAATCCTGAGGCCGATTGTCATGCCATTCATCCATCACCATCACTTCACAATTCCTGGAAACTGAAAATGCCTCAGTTCTTCCACGGCCTGCATACTCACCAGACATTTCACCCATTGAGCATGTTTGGGATGCTCTGGATCAACGTATACAACAGAGTGTTCCGGTTCCCACCAATATCCAGCAACTTCGCACAGCCATTGAAGAAGAGTGGGACAACATACCACAGGCCACAATCAACAGCTTGATTAACTCTATGTGAAGGAGATGTGTCGCGCTATGAGGCAAATGGTGGTCACACCAGATACTGACTGATTTTCTGATCCACGCCCCTACCTTTTCTTTAAGGTATCTTTGAAATTGTTGGATGTTGCATTAATATTTTTGTTCAGAATATACAGTATTTGCTGTATTGGATAACGGCACAATCATTTGAGCTTTTCTGGTCTTGGGCTCATTAAATGTCTTTAATGTAGGTCTCATAAAATGTCTTTAATGTAGGTCTCATTAAATGTCTTTAATGTAGGTCTCATTAAATGTCTTTAATATATGTCTCATCAGGCTCAGGTAGCATCAGGCTAGAGTTTTCATGCTGATCAAAGCTCTAATCAAATCCAGACATATTTATGTGTTTTTTAATGCTTATGACACTTCTGGTTTTGTTGGTAAATACCAGGTTACCCAGGAGAAAAGTGATTTATTCTCTGGATGGAACATTTGTAAAATACCTGGAAAATATTCAAACCTAGCTGTACAGTAACATGCTATAGATGACGTCAGAGCTCTGACTGTGCATCGGCGCGGTGTGGGTTTTGACTAACAGACGTTATGAGCCCATCCCTCCCGGTAATTGGGCAACTTTTGCAAATGTTTTGTCTGAGTGAGGGAAATGCTGTACATTAAGATGACTCGATGTATTTTGAAAGATGAGACGTTGAAAAATATAATACATATCACTGTGATATCATAAAAGCAAGCCAAACACAGTCCAAGACTCTTCTTTAAGTCATAAAAAGTCATAAAACATTTCAATTTAGCCCTTCCCACGAAGGCCAATTCCCACGAGTGTAAAGGGTTAACATGGTGGCCAACCTTGATTAATACACAAACACCGCAGGCAAACAATCTGTACACTATATTTACCATGTGTGTATTCACAGACAGGTAAAACAGGTGGTAAGTGTGATTCCATATGAAACAGGGACTACATTAGCTGACCTTGTGAACTGTGGGGAATCAAGTCAAGTTTAGAATCTGTGTTTGCTTGTGTACTGTATGGGCACAGCTCTGCTGTGGTAGTCTGTATTGTCACTGTCTGGAGGAAGGCCGTGGGAGAATCAGAGGGCAACCATCTGTCAGCATGCTGGCCAGACAGCCCTGCATGGCCAGACTCAGCCCCGCATGGCCAGACTCAGCCACGCATGGCCAGACTCAGCCACACATGGCCAGACTCAGCCACGCATGGCCAGACTCAGCCCTGCATGGCCAGACTCAGCCCCGCATGGCCAGACTCAGCCACGCATGGCCAGACTCAGCCCCGCATGGCCAGACTCAGCCACGCATGGCCAGACTCAGCCACGCATGGCCAGACTCAGCCACGCATGGCCAGACTCAGCTCCGCATGGCCAGACTCAGCCCCGCATGGCCAGACTCAGCTCCGCATGGCCAGACTCAGCCCCGCATGGCCAGACTCAGCCCCGCATGGCCAGACTCAGCCACGCATGGCCAGACTCAGCCCCGCATGGCCAGACTCAGCTCCGCATGGCCAGACTCAGCCACACATGGCCAGACTCAGCCCTGCATGGCCAGACTCAGCCACGCATGGCCAGACTCAGCCCTGCATGGCCAGACTCAGCCCTGCATGGCCAGACTCAGCCCTGCATGGCCAGACTCAGCCACACATGGCCAGACTCAGCCACGCATGGCCAGACTCAGCCACGCATGGCCAGACTCAGCCCTGCATACTCCACAGAGAGAGGGGGGGAGGTGGGGTGGCTCAGTCTCAACCCCCCCTTTTCTCTCCAACCAAATCAAACCACAACTCATAAACTCCCCACATTGTGGGGCCCACACAGAACAGAACCACCCCCACCGTCGTGTTAGGACTGTGGCCCACCATGTTAGCTAAGGGTCAGACGGAAGGAGCAGAGAGGAGAGGAGAGGGAGGGGGCTCTATACCATACTCTACAATCCCTCCAACAACCCCCATACCCCTGCCCTACCCCCTACATGACTGGGCTGTGTCAGGAAGCCTGCCAAGTCTCTTTACGCTTCAATTAAGCAGAGGAGAGGCCACAGCATAGCCCTGACGTCCACCTCAGTCCCCACGTCTGCTCTGACTCGCTCCCCTCCTCTCCACACAGCACAGAACAACACAGGGAGATTACACTCACGGCATCAGTCGCTTGCTTTTCCGCTGTAACACATTGTTCCCCCCACAATGGAACCAAAAGCCTGGGGAGTAAAGCCTTGTTTGGTGGGGAGGGGGAGGAGAGAGGGGAGCAGACAAAGCTTGTTCTTTTAGCCATGGAGAGGCTGAGAGTGGCACTGTGATATCAGGCTCAGTAATCTAATGCCTTCCGTAGCTGATGAACAATAGAGATTCCTGGCACATGCAGGGCCAACAGATGGGAGAATTACACTACCTCTGGTTATTATCTTTAAGTTTGTTCTCTTCTCCCAGTTTCTCTTTCTCTCCCCCCTTCCTTCTTCCTTTCCCTCGCTCTCTCTCTTTGTTGAAGAGGAATGCTAAATCAGCCCTCCTTCCTCCAGTGCTGTGGAAAAACTTTGAAAGCTGAAAAAAAGCCTCAGCCATCAAAGGTTACCGTTTATGGATGTGTTTTAACACAAAGAGCAGAACAGAACAGAACAGAACAGAACAGAACAGAACAGAGCAGAGCAGAACAGAACAGAGCACAGAACAGAACAGAACAGAGCAGAGCACAGAACAGAACAGAACAGAACAGAACAGAGCACAGAACAGAACAGAACAGAGCAGAACAGAACAGAGCACAGAACAGAACAGAACAGAGCACAGAACAGAACAGAACAGAGCACAGAACAGAACAGAACAGAGAACATCGCAGAGCAGAACAGAACAGAACACAGAACAGAACACAGAACAGAACAGAGCAGAACAGAACACAGCAGAGCAGAGCACAGAACAGAACACAGAACAGAACAGAACACAGAACAGAGCAGAACAGAACACAGCAGAGCAGAGCACAGAACACAGAACAGAACAGAGCAGAACAGAACACAGCAGAACAGAGCAGAACAGAACACAGCAGAGCAGAGCAGAACACAGAACAGAACACAGAACAGAACAGAGCAGAACAGAACACAGAACAGAACACAGAACAGAACAGAACAGAGCAGAACACAGCAGAGCAGAGCACAGAGCAGAACAGAACACAGAACAGAACAGAACAGAACAGAGCACAGAACAGAACAGAGCAGAACAGAACACAGCAGAGCAGAGCACAGAACAGAACAGAACACAGAACACAGAACAGAACAGAACACTTCAGAGCAGAACACAGAACAGAACAGAACAGAACACAGAACAGAACAGAGCAGAACACAGCAGAGCAGAGCAGAACAGAACACAGAACAGAACACAGAACAGAACAGAGCAGAACACAGCAGAGCAGAGCACAGAGCAGAACAGAACAGAACAGAACACAGAACAGAGCACAGAACAGAGCAGAACAGAACACAGCAGAGCAGAGCACAGAACAGAACAGAACACAGAACACAGAACAGAACAGAGCAGAACACAGCAGAGCAGAGCAGAACACAGAACAGAACAGAACAGAACACAGAACAGAACAGAGCAGAACAGAACACAGCAGAGCAGAACAGAACACAGAACAGAACACAGACCAGAACAGAGCAGAACACAGCAGAGCAGAGCACAGAGCAGAACAGAACACAGAACAGAACAGAACACAGAACAGAACAGAACACTCTATCTCCTTTCATCCAATAGAGAGGCAGTTACATCTCACACCAGGCAGCCAGGCAGTCAGTCAGGCAGGCAGTCAGGCAGCCAGGCAGAGCAGATCAAAGGCCAGAGCTGTTGAGTGTGGAGGTGAAGGGAGCTGTGTGAACTGCACAACCTCCCAACCTCTAGTGCACCTGATACCTAGCACTGTGGAAAATCACTGCCAGACAGACAGACACACTGACTTATGGACTGACATTCAAATAGACTGATGGACCAGAGCTGGGGAAGGTTGGAAACAACTTGAACGCAGGCTCACTGAGAGTTTTAGTGTGTGTGTGTGTGTGTGTGTGTGTGTGTGTGTGTGTGTGTGTGTGTGTGTGTGTGTGTGTGTGTGTGTGTGTGTGTGTGTTCAAGGGCCCAAGTGTTCTGATTGCAGAAACTTCACCAGGCATGCGATGCCTACTTGATAATCACACAGCCATGGAGTGGAAAATCTACAGGCTCTTCTCTATCACCAATGGGCTGTAGTCTGCTCTGCTCAGCCCTCTGCTCAGCCCTCTGCTCAGCCCTCTGCTCAACCCTCTGCTCAGCCCTCTGCTCAGCCCTCTGCTCAGCCCTCTGCTTAGCCCTCTGCTCAGCCCTCTGCTCAACTCTCTGCTCAGCCCTCCGCTCAGCCCTCTGCTCAATCCTCTGCTCAAACCTCTGCTCAGCCCTCTGCTCAACTCTCTGCTCAGCCCTCTGCTCAGCCCTCTGCTCAGCCCTCTGTTCAGCCCTCTGCTCAGCCCTCTGCTCAGCCCTCTGCTCAGCCCTCTGCTCAACTCTCTGCTCAGCCCTCTGCTCAGCCCTCTGCTCCGCCCTCTGCTCAGCCCTCTGCTCAGCCCTCTGCTCGGCCCTCTGCTCGGCCCTCTGCTCGGCCCTCTGCTCAGCCCTCTGCTCAGCCCTCTGCTCAGCCCTCTGCTCAGCCCTCTGTCCAGCCCTCTGCTCAGCCCTCTGCTCAGCCCTCTGCTCAGCCCTCTGCTCAGCCCTCTGCTCAGCCCTCTGCTCAGCCTTCTGCTCAGCCCTCTGCTCAGCCCTCTGTTCAGCCCTCTGCTCAGCCCTCTGTTCAGCCCTCTGCTCAGCCTTCTGCTCAGCCCTCTGCTCAGCCCTCTGCTCAGCCCTCTGTTCAGCCCTCTGTTCAGCCCTCTGTTCAGCCCTGACACGTGGATTAGTATATGTGTGTTTAATCCTCCTAGAATACCCACATGTCTATGTCTCTCTGGTGATGGAAACCTCTGGGATAAATAAGAAATGAAGATGATGCCACTTGAAAGTCAACTACAGAAGTCACTGAACCACGTGTAGGACTTCTGTCTGGAACACCATGGACCTGTCTGAGGTTAATAACATGGGAGGGATGCTCTCCTCTCCTGGAACACCATGGACCTGTCTGAGGTTAATAACATGGGAGGGATGCTCTCCTTTCCTGGAACACCATGGACCTGTCTGAGGTTAATAACATGGGAGGGATGCTCTCCTCTCCTGGAACACCATGGACCTGTCTGAGGTTAATAACATGGGAGGGATGCTCTCCTCTCCTGGAACACCATGGACCTGTCTGAGGTTAATAACATGGGAGGGATGCTCTCCTTTCCTGGAACACCATGGACCTGTCTGAGGTTAATAACATGGCAGGGATGCTCTCCTCTCCTGGAACACCATGGACCTGTCTGAGGTTAATAACATGGGAGGGATGCTCTCCTCTCCTGGAACACCATGGACCTGTCTGAGGTTAATAAAATGGGAGGGATGCTCTCCTCTCCTGGAACACCATGGACCTGTCTGAGGTTAATAACATGGGAGGGATGCTCTCCTGTCCTGGAACACCATGGACCTGTCTGAGGTTAATAACATGGGAGGGATGCTCTCCTCTCCTGGAACACCATGGACCTGTCTGAGGTTAATAACATGGGAGGGATGCTCTCCTCTCCTGGAACACCATGGACCTGTCTGAGGTTAATAACATGGGAGGGCTGCTCTCCGCTCCTGGAACACCATGGACCTGTCTGAGGTTAATAACATGGGAGGGATGCTCTCCTCTCCTGGAACACCATGGACCTGTCTGAGGTTAATAACATGGGAGGGATGCTCTCCTCTCCTGGAACACCATGGACCTGTCTGAGGTTAATAACATGGGAGGGATGCTCTCCTTTCCTGGAACACCATGGACCTGTCTGAGGTTAATAACATGGGAGGGATGCTCTCCTCTCCTGGAACACCATGGACCTGTCTGAGGTTAATAACATGGGAGGGATGCTCTCCTGTCCTGGAACACCATGGACCTGTCTGAGGTTAATAACATGGGAGGGATGCTCTCCTTTCCTGGAACACCATGGACCTGTCTGAGGTTAATAACATGGCAGGGATGCTCTCCTCTCCTGGAACACCATGGACCTGTCTGAGGTTAATAACATGGGAGGGATACTCTCCACTCCTGGAACACCATGGACCTGTCTGAGGTTAATAAAATGGGAGGGATGCTCTCCTCTCCTGGAACACCATGGACCTGTCTGAGGTTAATAACATGGGAGGGATGCTCTCCTCTCCTGGAACACCATGGACCTGTCTGAGGTTAATAACATGGGAGGGATGCTCTCCTCTCCTGGAACACCATGGACCTGTCTGAGGTTAATAACATGGGAGGGCTGCTCTCCGCTCCTGGAACACCATGGACCTGTCTGAGGTTAATAACATGGGAGGGATGCTCTCCTCTCCTGGAACACCATGGACCTGTCTGAGGTTAATAACATGGGAGGGATGCTCTCCTCTCCTGGAACACCATGGACCTGTCTGAGGTTAATAACATGGCAGGGATGCTCTCCTCTCCTGGAACACCATGGACCTGTCTGAGGTTAATAACATGGGAGGGATGCTCTCCTCTCCTGGAACACCATGGACCTGTCTGAGGTTAATAACATGGGAGGGATGCTCTCCTCTCCTGGAACACCATGGACCTGTCTGAGGTTAATAACATGGGAGGGCTGCTCTCCTCTCCTGGAACACCATGGACCTGTCTGAGGTTAATAACATGGGAGGGATGCTCTCCTCTCCTGAAACACCATGGACCTGTCTGAGGTTAATAACATGGGAGGGATGCTCTCCTCTCCTGGAACACCATGGACCTGTCTGAGGTTAATAACATGGGAGGGATGCTCTCCTCTCCTGGAACACCATGGACCTGTCTGAGGTTAATAACATGGGAGGGATGCTCTCCTCTCCTGGAACACCATGGACCTGTCTGAGGTTAATAACATGGGAGGGATGCTCTCCTGTCCTGGAACACCATGGACCTGTCTGAGGTTAATAACATGGGAGGGATGCTCTCCTCTCCTGGAACACCATGGACCTGTCTGAGGTTAATAACATGGGAGGGATGCTCTCCTCTCCTGGAACACCATGGACCTGTCTGAGGTTAATAACATGGGAGGGATGCTCTCCTCTCCTGGAACACCATGGACCTGTCTGAGGTTAATAACATGGGAGCGATGCTCTCCTCTCCTGGAACACCATGGACCTGTCTGAGGTTAATAACATGGGAGGGATGCTCTCCTCTCCTGGAACACCATGGACCTGTCGGAGGTTAATAACATGGGAGGGATGCTCTCCTCTCCTGGAACACCATGGACCTGTCTGAGGTTAATAACATGGGAGGGCTGCTCTCCTCTCCTGGAACACCATGGACCTGTCTGAGGTTAATAACATGGGAGGGCGGCTCTCCTCTCCTGGAACACCATGGACCTGTCTGAGGTTAATAACATGGGAGGGATGCTCTCCTCTCCTGGAACACCATGGACCTGTCTGAGGTTAATAACATGGGAGGGATGCTCTCCTCTCCTGGAACACCATGGACCTGTCTGAGGTTAATAACATGGGAGGGATGCTCTCCTCTCCTGGAACACCATGGACCTGTCTGAGGTTAATAAAATGGGAGGGATGCTCTCCTCTCCTGGAACACCATGGACCTGTCTGAGGTTAATAACATGGGAGGGATGCTCTCCTCTCCTGGAACACCATGGACCTGTCTGAGGTTAATAACATGGGAGGGATGCTCTCCTCTCCTGGAACACCATGGACCTGTCTGAGGTTAATAACATGGGAGGGATGCTCTCCTCTCCTGGAACACCATGGACCTGTCTGAGGTTAATAACATGGGAGGGATGCTCTCCTCTCCTGGAACACCATGGACCTGTCTGAGGTTAATAACATGGGAGGGATGCTCTCCTCTCCTGGAACACCATGGACCTGTCTGAGGTTAATAACATGGGAGGGATGCTCTCCTCTCCTGGAACACCATGGACCTGTCTGAGGTTAATAACATGGGAGGGATGCTCTCCTCTCCTGAGTCCAGACTGAACGCTGTTAGACACAGGCGGCCTAATGAATAACAGGACAACAATGGGGCCCATTAGGATATAACAGTGCCGCTGCCTGACATATGTATCATGCTATTGTTGGCTGAACCGACTCTCGTAACAGCATGCTAGCTAAATAGTGTGTGTTACAATGTCAACGAGCCGTACATGGATGTGGGTTTTAGATCCTCACCAAGCTGTGGCTGACTGAACACTGAGCTGCACTGTAACAAATATATGCTGTGTCCACTGACCAAGCAGACAGACAGAGCTTCTGTGAAGAATAGACAGACAGGCAGACAGACAGAGCTTCTGTGAAGAATAGACAGACAGGCAGACAGACAGGCAGACAGACAGAGCATCTGTGAAGAACAGACACATGGGGCAGACAGACAGGCAGACAGGCAGAGCTTCTGTGAAGAACAGACAGATGGGGCAGACAGACAGGCAGACAAACAGCTTCTTCTAAGAAGATACAGACAGGCAGACAGACAGAGCTTCTGTGAAGAACAGACAGGCAGACAGACAGAACTTCTGTGAAGAACAGACAGACGTGGCAGACAGACAGAGCTTCTGTGAAGAATAGACAGACAGGCAAACAGACAGGGCTTCTGTGAAGAATAGACAGACAGGCAGACAGACAGGGCTTCTGTGAAGAATAGACAGACAGGCAGACAGAACTTCTGTGAAGAACAGACAGACGTGGCAGACAGACAGAGCTTCTGTGAAGAATAGACA
>NC_042986.1:18918751-18933751 GCF_901001165.1 Salmo trutta | reverse complement strand
TCACCATCTAGCTCTGCAATCACACCCAGATCTCTGAAGATTCACCCAGACCTTCTCAAGGACACTTAAGTATTATACTGAACAAAAATATAAACGCAACATGTAAAGTGTTGGTCCCATGTTTCATGAGCTGAAATAAAACATCCCAGAAATGTTCCATACACACAAAAAGCTTATTTCTCTACAATTTTGAGCACAAATTTGGTTACATCCCTGTTAGGGAGAATTTCTATTTTGCCAAGATAATCCATCCACCTGACAGGTGTGGCATATCAAGAAGCTGATTAAACAGCATGATAATTACACAGGTGCACCTTGTACTGGGGACAATAAAAGGCCTGTCTAAAATGTACAGAATTGTCACACAACACAATGCCACAGATGTCTCAAGTCTTGAGGTAGCGTACAATTGGTATGCTGACTGCTGGAATGTCCACCAGAGCTGCTGCCAGAGAACTTAATGTTCATTTCTCTACCATAAGCCGCCACCAAAATCGTTTTAGAGAATTTGGCAGTAAGTCCAACCGGCCTCACAACCGCAGACCACGTGTAACCATGTTCTATAAACAATCAAGTTGTAGAAACATCTCAAAGATGATCAATGGAAACAGGATGCACCTGAGCTCAATTCTGAGTCTCATAGCAAAGGGTCTGAATACTTATTTTTTATTTTCAATACGGTTTTTTATTTTCAATACATTTATAAAAAACCTGTTTTCGCTTTGTCATTATGGGGTATTGTGTGTAGATTAATGAGGACTTTAATCAATTTTAAAATAAGGCTGTAACGTAACAAAATGTGGAAAAGGTGAAAGGGTCTGAATACTTTCCGAATGCACTGTATATAAAGTAATACCCCAACGTCACAGAGTACTGTAGCTCTACAGCATCCAGAACCCCTACCACACCCCCGTGCCCCCCCCCCCAGAGTACTGTAGCTCTATAGCATCCAGAACCCCTACCACACCACCGTGACCCCCCCCCAGAGTACTGTAGCTCTACAGCATCCAGAACCCCTACCACACCACCGTGCCCCCCCCCCAGAGTACTGTAGCTCTACAGCATCCAGAACCCCTACCACACCACCGTGACCCCCCCCCCAGAGTACTGTAGCTCTACAGCATCCAGAACCCCTACCACACCACCGTGCCCCCCCCCCAGAGTACTGTAGCTCTACAGCATCCAGAACCCCTACCACACCACCGTGCCCCCCCCCCCAGAGTACTGTAGCTCTACAGCATCCAGAACCCCTACCCCACCACCGTGCCCCCCCCCCCAGAGTACTGTAGCTCTACAGCATCCAGAACCCCTACCACACCACCGTGCCCCCCCCCCAGAGTACTGTAGCTCTACAGCATCCAGAACCCCTACCACACCACCGTGCCCCCCCCCCCAGAGTACTGTAGCTCTACAGCATCCAGAACCCCTACCACACCACCGTGCTCCCCCCCAGAGTACTGTAGCTTTACAGCATCCAGAACTTCTACCACACCACCGTGCCCCCCCCCCCAGAGTACTGTAGCTCTACAGCATCCAGAACCCCTACCACACCACCGTGCCCCCCCCCCCCCAGAGTACTGTAGCTCTACAGCATCCAGAACCCCTACCACACCACCGTGCCCCCCCCCCCAGAGTACTGTAGCTCTACAGCATCCAGAACACCTACCACACCACCGTGCCCCCCCCAGAGTACTGTAGGTCTACAGCATCCAGAACCCCTACCACACCACCGTGCCCCCCCCCCAGAGTACTGTAGCTCTACAGCATCCAGAACCCCTACCACACCACCGTGCCCCCCCCCCCCCAGAGTACTGTAGCTCTACAGCATCCAGAACCCCTACCACACCACCGTGCCCCCCCCAGAGTACTGTAGCTCTACAGCATCCTGAACACCTACCACACCACCGTGCTCCCCCCCAAAGTACTGTAGCTCTACAGCATCCAGAACCCCTACCACACCACCTTCCCCCCCCCCAGAGTACTGTAGCTCTACAGCATCCAGAACCCCTACCACACCACCGTGCCCCCCCCCAGAGTACTGTAGCTCTACAGCATCCAGAACCCCTACCACACCCCCGTGCCCCCCCCCCAGAGTACTGTAGCTCTACAGCATCCAGAACCCCTACCACACCACCGTGCCCCCCCCCCCAGAGTACTGTAGCTCTACAGCATCCAGAACACCTACCACACCACCGTGCCCCCCCCCCCCAGAGTACTGTAGCTCTACAGCATCCAGAACCCCTACCACACCACCGTGACCCCCCCAGAGTACTGTAGCTCTACAGCATCCAGAATCCCTACCACACCACCGTGACCCCCCCAGAGTACTGTAGCTCTACAGCATCCAGAACCCCTACCACACCACCGTGACCCCCCCCAGAGTACTGTAGCTCTACAGCATCCAGAACCCCTATCACACCACCGTGACCCCCCCCAGAGTACTGTAGCTCTACAGCATCCAGAACCCCTACCACACCACCGTGCCCCCCCCCCCCCAGAGTACTGTAGCTCTACAGCATCCAGAACCCCTACCACACCACCGTGCCCCCCCCCAGAGTACTGTAGCTCTACAGCATCCAGAACCCCTACCACACCACCGTGCCCCCCCCCCAGAGTACTGTAGCTCTACAGCATCCAGAACCCCTACCACACCACCGTGCCCCCCCCCCCAGAGTACTGTAGCTCTACAGCATCCAGAACCCCTACCACACCACCGTGCCCCCCCCCCCCCAGAGTACTGTAGCTCTACAGCATCCAGAACCCCTACCACACCACCGTGCCCCCCCCCCCCCCCCAGAGTACTGTAGCTCTACAGCATCCAGAACCCCTACCACACCACCGTGCTCCCCCCCAGAGTACTGTAGCTTTACAGCATCCAGAACTTCTACCACACCACCGTGCCCCCCCCCAGAGTACTGTAGCTCTACAGCATCCAGAACCCCTACCACACCACCGTGCCCCCCCCCCCCAGAGTACTGTAGCTCTACAGCATCCAGAACCCCTACCACACCACCGTGCCCCCCCCCCCCCAGAGTACTGTAGCTCTACAGCATCCAGAACACCTACCACACCACCGTTCCCCCCCCCCCCCCAGAGTACTGTAGCTCTACAGCATCCAGAACCCCTACCACACCACTGTGCCCCCCCCCCCCCCCCCAGAGTACTGTAGCTCTACAGCATCCAGAACACCTTATGAAGCACGTTATGAAGGCCTGACCATTCTGCTCTTCCCTTGTTGAGTAGATATAGACAGGACTATATATAGAGTTATGTAGATGAGTGGTGATGGTAGAAGAAGAGTGGGGGAGACAGAGGGACAGTAGAACCATGCTTCACATTCCTACACACACACACACGCATGCACACACACACACAGATACAGAGAGACATGCTATTCCAACAGGGAATTCTCTGGAGGACAGTAGCCGTGGGCAACAAGCCCACCACAGAGGAGTTCAAGGTGACATGCTACAGAGAACGAGGGAGGGAGGAGAGGAGGGAGTAGAGGGAGAGATTTTAATTCTCCAGCCACTTTCACCCCTTGGTGGTAATATCATAGGCAGCTGATATAATAGCCTCTTGAACAGGCTCTCGTACTGTGAGCCAGCCAGTCAAACTAGCCCAGTAGCTACACACTGCCTGGTGCTCATCCTACTGGGAATCAGGGAGAGAAGAGAGAATCAATCTCTTCTCCTAGCTCTATCATCACAACTCCTCTCCTCTCCATCATGTGAAAGTGATATCCTCCCGTCCCTGAAACACCAGATTAACACTGAGACAACGTCTGGCAGCCAGAGTGAACGTTAGTTCAACGCTCCTCACCATTAGTCTCCTGACATTTACACACGCTGGCGTACAGTCATCACTGGAGCCAATACGCCGACTACATCATCCCCGTTTCCAAATGCTATATCGTTAATTAGGATTTACATGGTCAATTACCTTAGATATCATGTGTCTTCATTAGTCTGGCTTCCCAGTGACAGTAAAGCCCCAGATGCAGGCATGACATTAGCATCGGCGCTACGTCAATAAAGGTCTGGTCACTGGGGAGCCTGTGTCCTGTCTGTCCACGTAGGGCGGTCCCTGGCTAACCTTGCTGTGGCTAACCCTCCATTCATCCCTCTATCTCTCTATCCTGACCCAAGCCAGGTACCTGTGGAGGAGGAGAGCTAGTCTTCCCTGCCTAGTGCATATAACCAGTCCAGGGAGGGAGGAAGAAGGAAGAGACTGAACCTGGCTCCCTAATTTATGACTTGTTAATTGGAAGTCTCTGCATGTCTCACTGCCTCAAGATTAGCTGTGCCACTGTGAATGAACAGGGCTTAATCAAATCAAATCAGGCTCAGCCACACGCCCCTCAGCCCGTCGGCACGGTAACAAGGCCAGCGCCCTATGTAGATTGGCCCATCCGTTCGGTACTGACTTGGGTAGGAGGGAGAGGAGGAGAGGCCCAGCAGGTCAACAACACATATGGGATCATCCCACGCATACCTTAGATCTCCCTCTCAGAGAAAATGTTATTTCTTTTTTATTTCCCTTTTGCTCTTTTGTTTTTGGCGGTGGGAATGGTTCAAAGGGCTGAGAGAGGCTATTTAGCAGGAGCTGAGGCCTGAGGGGTGCTTCTCAGGTTGTAAATAGAAGTTTTCCAGGTTTTATGGAGATGTGGGTGTTCCTCTCCTGTGTGTGTTTGAAGCAGCTGCAGCAGTTCTGAAGCTGAGGAATCCTATGAAATGGCAGACAGTGACCCAGTGATCCCAGATCTGCTGGCTGATACTACAGAGACGGAGCACAACACCAGCAACACAGTAGGAGCACATTCTACATTCCCCACAAACATTCAGATAGACACACACATGCATATGCAAACACTCAAACATGGGTGCCAACAGAGCTTGTGTGTGGGGGCTTTACCCAGGCACACACACATCATCTGGCGTGTGCCCCCCCCCCCCCCCCCCCCCCCAACAACTAGACTAGCTGCATTTGAACAAGTCCAGCCGCCCACTGCCTCCGCGCCTGCTAAGATTTACGCCTGTGATTATATATTCATATAGATGAATCAATAAGGGCCTTGCAGGCACATCAACGGGACCACAGGGCGAATTACATCCATAGACTGCTGCTTTCCATTTCATTAGGGCACGGTGCACAGTTTAACTCACAATAAATATAGCAATAAAACAAAACTGCTAGCAACGATCGGGGACCCTCCACACACTCTCCTCTCTCCAGTCTCCAGACAGAAGCAGTGCTCTGCTCCCGCCTCAGATGTCCCTGACCGTCAAGCCACCGTCAACACTACAATCACCATCAACAAACAAAACCAAATCAGGTGAAAATGACAATGATGCCGCCGCATGGAATTAGGACTGCCATTTATACACGGACATGGACAGAGAGGGGAGGCGGTTTGTGATGGCACGGTGGTAAGCGGTGAGACTGTGATGAGAGGGTCTCCTGAAGAGGAGGAGGGGGGTCATGGGGGAGAATGGTGATGACTATGCTTCCCTAGCTCCAGCCAGCTCCAGCCAGCTCCAGCCAGCCGTCTCTGCTCCTATATCTACAGCCCTGCATCGATCTGTGTGTGAGGGCACCAGCAGCCTGCGCCCCACCACCCAGCGCTCGGCCTCCACCCAGGAAGAGGCGGTGGAAGAGGGGAAATGGGATTCCGATCATGGGAGGGATATCTTCCTTCTGATATATGCTGATCCATCCCAGGCCCAGCCTCCACATCCCCCGCCAGCATCCTGCCTGCTATCCTGCTGCAGCCAGCAGACAGACCACCAGCAAGCTATCGCTACCTCAGGGGTCAGCACCAAGGACTATGGGACTGGGTTTCAGCCGACTTGGCAAAACAGGAGAGACTCAGTGTGTGCACATGTGTGTGTGTCCTGCACCTAGACTAGCGTGCATGAGTGCATGAGTGTAAATCAGTGTGTATGCAGGTGTGCATTCTGGTGTGTATGAATATGTGGTTGCATTCCATGTTTCTCTGTTATCCGCCACATAAAATGACCTACAAATAATTGCATACGTTCCAGAAAGATACTGTACAATCTACTCACCCTCAGCTTTCGATAGAGATTCTGACTAAAGCTCTAACCCAAACCCAAGGCCCTTCTTAGACTGTAATCAGTGTTAACAGTCTGGAACCATCTGAGAGCCGTCCCACCTAACCCTGCTTTCCTCCCCTGTTCTCCCCTGATCCCCTGTTCTCCCCTGATCCCCTGTTCTCCCTTGATCCCCTGTTCTCCCCTGATCCCCCCTGATCCCCTGTTCTTTCCTCTCCTCCCCTGTTCTTCTCCCCTCTCCTCCCCTGTTCTCCCCTGATCCCCTGTTCTCCCCTGATCCCCTGTTCTCCCCTGATCCCCTGTTCTCCCCTGATCCCCCCTGATCCCCTGTTCTTTCCTCTCCTCCCCTGTTCTTCTCCCCTCTCCTCCCCTGTTCTTCCCTGCTCCCCTGCTCTCCCCTCTCCTCCCCTGTTCTTCTCCCCTCTCCTCCCCTGTTCCCTTTTTCTCCTCTGTTCTCCAGAGCTCTGTGAACAGCACCAGAGAAGGCACAGCAATGTCTCACAGCATGACAGCACCGGTGATAGGCAAACCCGCTACTCCAGTCATCTCAATCACCCACTCAGCACAGAGGAGTCAGCAATGAGACAGAGCCTTTAGATTCATCCTCATAGCCAGAGGTGAGTAACACACACACACACACACACACACACACACACACACACACACACACACACACACACACATCATCCTACCTTCTTAATGCGTCCGCTGCGTGTGCCGGTAAAGGCCACGGTGTGGCCGTGGTATTCGTAGGCCGCCACCGAGGTCATGCCATCGTCCTTGTCCACGAACAGAGGCAGACCCTCGATGGTGCTGGTTCCTCCCAGGGGCTGGTTGAAGTCCTGCCCACAGAAGGTATCATCTATCTGGAGCGGCTGCGAGAAAGAGAGAGAGAGATATTTATGTTGATTTATTTTCCCTTTTTTACTTGTACATCATTACAACACTGTATATAGACATAATATGACATTTGAAATGTCTTTATTCTTTTGGAACTTTTGTAAGTGTAATACTTACTGTTCATTTGTGTAGTTAATTTCACTTTTGTTAATTATCTATTTCACTTGCTTTGGCAATGTAAACACATGTTTCCCATGCAAATAAAGCCCCTCAAAATGAAAAATAGAAATTGAGAGAGAGAGAGAAAGAGAGAGACCACTGTGACTGACCCAAAGTTAAGGAAATCTATGACTATCTACAGACTCAGTGAGCTTAGCCTTGCTATTGAGAAAGGCCGCCATAGGCAGACCTGGCTCTCAAGAGAAGACAGGCTATGTGTACACTGCCCCCAAAATGAGTTGGAAACTGAGCTGCACTTCCTAAACCTCCTGCCAAATGTATGACCATATTAGAGACACATATTTCCCTCAGATTACACAGACCTACAAAGAATTTGAAAACAAACCAAATTTTGAAAAACTCCCATATCTATTGAACTACCACAGTGTGCCATCACAGCAGCAAGATGTGTGACCTGTTGCCACAAGAAAAGGGCAACCAGTGAAGAACAAACACCATTGTAAATACAACCTATATTTATGTTTATTTATTTTCCCTTTTGTACTTTAACTATTTGAGATAGAGATAGCAGCATACACATAACAGCACCAGACAGCACACACACTCCCACTGGGCAAAAAAAAAAAGGTGCTTGAATCAACATTGTTTCCACGTCATTTAAAAAAATGTAATGTTACGACGTTAAATCAACGGGGAAATAAGTGATCTAAGTAAAGGGATTTCGTCTATTTTTCACCCAACATTTAACCTAAATCCAATGACATTTGGGGCCATTTTTCTTGATTTCACTCAACCAAATGTAAATCAAACTACATATTGAAGTGACATCTGTTCTCAGTGGGCTGTCACTGTGTGATAGGCGTGTGTGTAACAGCTCCCAGGAGGGATCTTTCATACGCACTGACATATGTAACCAGAAGATAATCACTAGCACCTGGATTAGTGACCTCTAACACATCACACATCACTAATTAACTGGTGCCAGGATCCCCTCGTCTATTTCCAGACATATCGCTTCCATAGTAGACAATCAATCACAGACAACACACACACTCCGCCAGCCGCTAAGCTCTCTGGGAAGGAAGGAGATGTGCATGTGCTATGAGCTGATGTGACCAGAATGGGGGATGGAACGAAGGAAGGCCGCTGGGTGAATTCTTAAGTCGTCTTGTGTCTAAAGACACAAAGTACCCAACATGCACATTGGTGGATGGAACAGATCTTAATGTCCACACAACACAATGTAGAGACTGATGTACAAATGTAAGTGGGTTGTACAGATAGAATAATTATACGGAGTTTGTGAGAGTCTATTAGGTATACTGTAGTTCAGACCAGTACTAGTCTATTAGGTATACTGTAGTTCAGACCAGTACTATTATATTAGGTATACTGTAGTTCAGACCAGTACTAGTCTATTAGGTATACTGTAGTTCAGACCAGTACTAGTCTATTAGGTATACTGTAGTTCAGACCAGTACTATTCTATTAGGTATACTGTAGTTCAGACCAGTACTAGTCTATTAGGTATACTGTAGTTCAGACCAGTACTATTATATTAGGTATACTGTAGTTCAGACCAGTACTAGTCTATTAGGTATACTGTAGTTCAGACCAGTACTAGTCTATTAGGTATACTGTAGTTCAGACCAGTACTAGTCTATTAGGTATACTGTAGTTCAGACCAGTACTAGTCTATTAGGTATACTGTAGTTCAGACCAGTACTAGTCTATTAGGTATACTGTAGTTCAGACCAGTACTAGTCTATTAGGTATACTGTAGTTCAGACCAGTACTAGTCTATTAGGTATACTGTAGTTCAGACCAGTACTAGTCTATTAGGTATACTGTAGTTCAGACCAGTACTAGTCTATTAGGTATACTGTAGTTCAGACCAGTACTATTCTATTAGGTATACTGTAGTTCAGACCAATACTAGTCTATTAGGTATACTGTAGTTCAGACCAGTACTAGTCTATTAGGTATACTGTAGTTCAGACCAGTACTAGTCTATTAGGTATACTGTAGTTCAGACCAGTACTAGTCTATTAGGTATACTGTAGTTCAGACCAGTACTAGTCTATTAGGTATACTGTAGTTCAGACCAGTACTATTCTATTAGGTATACTGTAGTTCAGACCAGTACTAGTCTATTAGGTATACTGTAGTTCAGACCAGTACTAGTCTATTAGGTATACTGTAGTTCAGACCAGTACTAGTCTATTAGGTATACTGTAGTTCAGACCAGTACTAGTCTATTAGGTATACTGTAGTTCAGACCAGTACTATTCTATTAGGTATACTGTAGTTCAGACCAGTACTAGTCTATGAGGTATACTGTAGTTCAGACCAGTACTATTCTATTAGGTATACTGTAGTTCAGACCAGTACTAGTCTATTAGGTATACTGTAGTTCAGACCAGTACTAGTCTATTAGGTATACTGTAGTTCAGACCAATACTAGTCTATTAGGTATACTGTAGTTCAGACCAGTACTAGTCTATTAGGTATACTGTAGTTCAGACCAGTACTAGTCTATTAGGTATACTGTAGTTCAGACCAGTACTAGTCTATTAGGTATACTGTAGTTCAGACCAGTACTAGTCTATTAGGTATACTGTAGTTCAGACCAGTACTAGTCTATTAGGTATACTGTAGTTCAGACCAGTACTAGTCTATTAGGTATACTGTAGTTCAGACCAGTACTAGTCTATTAGGTATACTGTAGTTCAGACCAGTACTATTCTATTAGGTATACTGTAGTTCAGACCAGTACTAGTCTATTAGGTATACTGTAGTTCAGACCAGTACTAGTCTATTAGGTATACTGTAGTTCAGACCAGTACTTGGGAAAAACGGTACCAGGTTAAGGGCATTACAATGGCTTTCATTGAGTCCTGATTTACCCCCCCTTCTCATCCTGGACACCAGACGGGACTCATTAGTAGAGACAAGAGCGCTGGCGAACACCGCGTCCCCCACACTACTGCCAGCTGACGCCCCTCATATTTCACCCAGCGAGGGGTGCCAGCTCGGCCAAGTCCCAGCCAGGCCCAGCCGTGTACAGCAGAGGTCTTCTGAAAGGACAATGCAGGAGACCATGTCCTTCTCTGACCCCCCACCATGGAGTTGGGTCTGGAAATAGAGCAGTGGGGGGGGGGGGGGGGGGTAGAATTAAACACAGGACATCTGGGGCCAGATAATTACAGGCTGCATCCAGACTGTGTGTGAATTAAATGGGTCTATATGGTGCAGTGTCCAGTAGGTTAAGGCTCCCTCCTGCCATCTGAGACTACTGTAATCAGCAAGCAGGTACATCCATACCACTTCCAGATGCCTGCTGAAACATCCCTACTGTGTCTAAGTCATTTACAACTGGAAATTCTGATTACTAATCAGTAGCTTCAAATCAAAATCAAATGAAATTGTATTGGTCACATACGCATGGTTAGCAGATCTTAATGCGGGTGTAGTGAAATGCTTGTGCTTCTAGTTCCGACAGTGCAGTAATATCTAACAAGTAATCTAACAATTCCCCAACAACTACCTAATACACACACATCTAAAGGGGTGAATGAGAATATTTACATATAATATATGGATGAGCGATGGCCGAGCGGCATAGGCAAGGTGTAGTAGATAGTATAAAATACAGTATATACATGTGATATGAGTAATGTAAGATATGTAAACATTATTAAAGTGCCATTATTTCGAGTGGCATTGTATAAAGTGACTAGTGATCCATTACTATGCCCATCTCAGCAATGTCAGCTAGATAACTTCATGGATGTGATGGAGGCATGCCCTGCCAGGCCAGGATGTCTGGGTCAAGGCTGGCCTGAGTAGAGAGAGAGAGTTAGAGAGAGAGAGAAGGAATCTGGCAGGGCTGTGAGTTCCCCATGGGTGCCTACGACCTCCCCTTGCCCCCTCCTTTGGGCCCCTGCACTGGGAGTGAGATGGATCCGGGAGAGCAACCGGCCGATCCTCCTATCGCAATCAGCGGAAACAGCGTGGCAGCAACCCAGAGCCAGAGGTTCAGACTGGCAATGAAGCATGGCAATCTGAACTCCCCAAGCTCTGCCTCTCTGGCTCAGTCTCAATCTGCTTCCCTCTACTGTTTGTTTGTTTGTTTTTCGCTTTGTCCGTCCCTCACTCAAATTACACTCCCCTGTGGATGGGAAAGGGATGAATGGAAAAATGTAGTCTGTTTGGTGACAGAGAGCGAGAGGGAGTTTTAAATGGAAAATGATCCCACTCACTTAGAGAGTTGGTAGAATGACTTTTAAATGGAAAACGATCCCACTCACTTAGAGAGTTGATAGAATGGCTTTTAAATGGAAAACGATCCCACTCACTTAGAGAGTTGGTAGAATGACTTTTAAATGGAAAATGATCCCACTCACTTAGAGAGTTGGTAGAATGACTTTTAAATGGAAAACGATCCCACTCACTTATAAAGTTGGTAGAATGACTTTTAAATGGAAAACGATCCCACTCACTTAGAGAGTTGGTAGAATGACTTTTAAATGGAAAACGATCCCACTCACTTAAAGAGTTGGTAGAATGACTTTTAAATGGAAAATGAACCCACTCACTTAGAGAGTTGGTAGAATGACTTTTAAATGGAAAACGATCCCACTCACTTAGAGAGTTGGTAGAATGACTTTTAAATGGAAAACGATCCCACTCACTTAGAGAGTTGGTAGAATGACTTTTAAATGGAAAACGATCCCACTCACTTAGAGAGTTGGTAGAATGACTTTTAAATGGAAAACGATCCCACTCACTTAGAGAGTTGGTAGAATGACTTTTAAATGGAAAACGATCCCACTCACTTAGAGAGTTGGTAGAATGACTTTTAAATGGAAAACGATCCCACTCTCAGAGAGTTGGTAGAATGACTTTTAAATTGAAAAGGATCCCACTCACTTAGAGAGTTGGTAGAATGACTTTTAAATGGAAAACGATCCCACTCACTTAGAGAGTTGGTAGAATGACTTTTAAATGGAAAACGATCCCACTTACTTAGAAAGTTGGTAGAATGACTTTTAAATGGAAAACGATCCCACTTACTTAGAAAGTTGGTAGAATGACTTTTAAATGGAAAACGATCCCACTCTCAGAGAGTTGGTAGAATGACTTTTAAATGGAAAACGATCCCACTCACTTAGAGAGTTGGTAGAATGACTTTTAAATGGAAAACAATCCCACTCACTTAGAGAGTTGGTAGAATGACTTTTAAATGGAAAACGATCCCACTCACTTAGAGAGTTGGTAGAATGACTTTTAAATGGAAAACAATCCCACTCACTTAGAGAGTTGGTAGAATGGCTTTTAAATGGAAAACGATCCCACTCACTTAGAGAGTTGGTAGAATGACTTTTAAATGGAAAACGATGACACTCACTTAGAGAGTTGGTAGAATGACGTTTAAATGGAAAACGATCCCACTCACTTAGAGAGTTGGTAGAATGACTTTTAAATGGAAAACGATCCCACTCACTTAAAGAGTTGGTAGAATGACTTTTAAATGGAAAACAATCCCACTCACTTAGAGAGTTGGTAGAATGGCTTTTAAATGGAAAACGATCCCACTCACTTAGAGAGTTGGTAGAATGACTTTTAAATGGAAAACGATCCCACTCACTTAAATAGTTGGTAGAATGGCTTTTAAATGGAAAATGATCCCACTCACTTAGAGAGTTGGTAGAATGACTTTTAAATGGAAAACGATCCCACTCACTTAAAGAGTTGGTAGAATGACGTTTAAATGGAAAACAATCCCACTCACTTAGAGAGTTTGTAGAATGGCTTTTAAATGGAAAACGATCCCACTCACTTAGAGAGTTGGTAGAATGACGTTTAAATGGAAAACAATCCCACTCACTTAGAGAGTTGGTAGAATGGCTTTTAAATGGAAAACGATCCCACTCACTTAGAGAGTTGGTAGAATGACTTTTATTGGAAAACGATCCCACTCACTTAGAGAGTTGGTAGAATGACTTTTAAATGGAAAACGATCCCACTCACTTAGAGAGTTGGTAGAATGACTTTTAAATGGAAAACGATCCCACTCACTTAGAGAGTTGGTAGAATGATTTTTAAATGGAAAACGATCCCACTCACTTAGAGAGTTGGTAGAATGATTTTTAAATGGAAAACGATCCCACTCACTTAGAGAGTTGGTAGAATGACTTTTAAATGGAAAATGATCCCACTCACTTAGAGAGTTGGTAGAATTACTTTTAAATGGAAAACGATCCCACTTACTTAGAAAGTTGGTAGAATGACTTTTAAATGGAAAACGATCCCACTCTCAGAAAATTGGTAGAATGACTTTTAAATGGAAAACGATGACACTCACTTAGAGAGTTGGTAGAATGACTTTTAAATGGAAAATGATCCCACTCACTTAGAGAGTTGGTAGAATGACTTTTAAATGGAAAATGATCCCACTCACTTAGAGAGTTGGTAGAATGACTTTTATTGGAAAACGATCCCACTCACTTAGAGAGTTGGTAGAATGGCTTTTAAATGGAAAACGATCCCACTCACTTAGAGAGTTGGTAGAATGGCTTTTAAATGGAAAACGATCCCACTCACTTAGAAAGTTGGTAGAATGACTTTTAAATGGAAAACGATCCCACTCACTTAAAGAGTTGGTAGAATGACTTTTAAATGGAAAATGATCCCACTCACTTAGAGAGTTGGTAGAATGACTTTTATTGGAAAACGATCCCACTCACTTAGAGAGTTGGTAGAATGGCTTTTAAATGGAAAACGATCCCACTCACTTAGAGAGTTGGTAGAATGGCTTTTAAATGGAAAACGATCCCACTCTCAGAGAGTTGGTAGAATGACTTTTAAATGGAAAACGATCCCACTCACTTAAAGAGTTGGTAGAATGACTTTTAAATGGAAAATGATCCCACTCACTTAGAGAGTTGGTAGAATGACTTTTAAATGGAAAACAATCCCACTCACTTAGAGAGTTGGTAGAATGACTTTTAAATGGAAAACGATCCCACTCACTTAGAAAGTTGGTAGAATGACTTTTAAATGGAAAACGATCCCACTCTCAGAGAGTTGGTAGAATGACTTTTAAATGGAAAACGATCCCACTCACTTAGAGAGTTGGTAGAATGACTTTTAAATGGAAAACGATCCCACTTACTTATAAAGTTGGTAGAATGACTTTTAAATGGAAAACGATCCCACTCACTTAGAGAGTTGGTAGAATGACTTTTAAATGGAAAACAATCCCACTCACTTAGAGAGTTGGTAGAATGACTTTTAAATGGAAAACAATCCCACTCACTTAGAGAGTTGGTAGAATGACTTTTAAATGGAAAACGATCCCACTCACTTAGAGAGTTGGTAGAATGACTTTTAAATGGAAAATGATCCCACTCACTTAGAGAGTTGGTAGAATGACTTTTAAATGGAAAATGATCCCACTCACTTAGAGAGTTGGTAGAATGACTTTTAAATGGAAAACGATCCCACTCACTTAGAGAGTTGGTAGAATGACTTTTAAATGGAAAATGATCCCACTCACTTAAAGAGTTGTTAGAATGACTTTTAAATGGAAAACGATCCCACTCACTTAGAGAGTTGGTAGAATGACTTTTAAATGGAAAACGATCCCACTCACTTAAAGAGTTGGTAGAATGACTTTTAAATGGAAAACGATGACACTCACTTAGAGAGTTGGTAGAATGACTTTTAAATGGAAAATGATCCCACTCACTTAGAGAGTTGGTAGAATGACTTTTAAATGGAAAACGATCCCACTCACTTAAAGAGTTGGTAGAATGACTTTTAAATGGAAAACGATCCCACTTACTTAGAAAGTTGGTAGAATGACTTTTAAATGGAAAACGATCCCACTCACTTAGAGAGT